>NC_050195.1:17718624-17731124 GCF_008315115.2 Sander lucioperca | reverse complement strand
TTTACAATAGTGTGTCACATTCTGCCACTGCTGACCATTTCTACATATTTAAAAAAAACTTCACGACTCGGACCAGTGAACTGTGTCTGCTATTTGTCAAACTCTGGGTTCTTTCTTACCAAAGTTTAAAGGATGACTGAAGGGCGGCTTGGAATAAACCCTAAAACAACCGGTTGAGTTATTAGCACTAACATGGATGTCACATATGCAGATTTTGGTAAGGATGTCTTCACATTTAACAATCTCTACTCAAAGTCCACTTACTCCTTTGTTCTGGAGCTTTCAGCCGTAACACACTTAATCATAGAGCTGGGCAATATATCAATATTATATCGATATTGTGATATGAGATTAGATATCGTCTTAGATTTGGGATATCGTAATATGGTATAAGTGTGGTCTTTTCCTGGTTTTAAAGGCTGCATTACAGTAAAGTGATGTCATTTTCTGAACTTACCAGACTGTTGTAACTGTCCTAATAATTGCCTTTACCCACTTAGTCATTATATCCACATTACTGATGATTATTTATCAAAAATCTCATTGTGTAAATATTTTGTGACAGCAGCGATAGTCAACACTACCAATATCGTTGCGGTATCGATATCGAGGTATTTGGTCAAAAATATCGTGATACTTGATTTTCTCCATATCGCCCAGCCCTACTTCATCAGCCGATAAAGGTTCCACCTTTACATTATTATTATTATTATCCTCCCACCCTCCCTGCCAAACTCGCCATACACATTGGCTGACTGAACTTCCATCTTCTGATGAAGTCAAAATGTGAAGTTTGCTCAGTTGACACGGAACTGTATAGATGGTCAAAACGATGGCTTGAAGTGCAGAATCCGTTTCATGTTAACTGAGCAAACTTCATCCTCTGATAAGGACCGTGATACAGTTGAGTAAAGAGGACCATGAGTGGAGATTGTTTTGTCAGCTGCCACGGCCATGATGACCTGCACTGGTTTGGTTTTATGCCAGGGTTGTTGTGATTGCTTGAAAACTTCCAAGCCACTGATGCAGAACTGATAAAAAGGTTAGAAATAACTTCAGATGGATGAACTGTGGACATAAAGTGCTGTCAGCAAAGAAATGGGCACTGAGCTTCTCCTGAAGAAAGGCATTAATGCTAATAATGACATTACATGGGATGTATGTGAGGTTATTAGGACATTATCCATCTGGTTTACATGATCAGTTACTTTAAGGACTTTACTCAACCAGAAGTGGATGTCTTTCCTCCTCGCCCTCCTCTACACTCCTTCTAGTAGAAGAAACTATGTTTCAGTGGATTTCGAACTGCGCTGTTCAGTATGTGTGTACTCGGTGGTTTTCCGACCACGGCCCACGGAGGTTGCAGCTTTCCATTCTCACCGGACACCGCCAAGCAGAGAGCAACAACTCCTCATTGACGATGAGTTGGTTTGTGTCAGAGCAACATGGCACAAAATTATCAGATTGAGACAGTCGGAAGGTATTTACATCCAACGGCAGCTCTCGCCTCCACTCGGGAAGCGAGGTGGACAACTACGTAGCAGCACGTCAATCAACCACAAAGACAAACAACGGAGACAGACTGACTCAACCCTGCAGTGGTTCACAAGTGCACTTATTGCTGAACAATCAAGAGACTCTTTGACTGGGTGTATTCATCACTGACTGCTTCACATTGTGCATTTAAACTGGATCTCATCATGGACTTGCTTGGACTTGTCCTAAAAGACAAGTGCGTCTGGTGGAACTCGGACACATCTCTGTAAAGTCAGCCCGTGTGTTCAGATGTATCGCAATCTGGCAAAAAGGACGAACACTTGACCGAAACAAACTGTGAAATCAGGTGCTGCATATATTTCTTTTGTCCTTTAGATAGAATAATGACACTACATTTATCATAGTAATCAATTATACAGTATATGTATATATAAATCTTTTTTTTTCATTAAAAAGTAAACACAAATAAAAGAAAGAAAGAATAAGAGCAGATCCTGACTCTTATGTGTTGGTCCCTTAAGGCTTGCTAAGCTGAAATGACAAAATTGTCCTTTTGATGCACATTTTCATCTTTTTTTCTTTTTCTTTTTTTTTTTTCTAGTAGAAAAGACCTTGCCACAAAAAAAGAAAAAAAAAAAATTATACATAACCTGGAAAATCTATGGCTTAGTAAATCTCCGTTTGCTATATTTAAATGAATGTACCTCCTTGTTGTTGATTATCCTACAGAGGAGAAAAAGGTTGACATGAAAGGAACAAAAATCAGAAATCCAAGAATTTACATTTATAGGGCAACATCAGTAATGCTTACAAGTCTTTGTGTCTTTTTTTTTTTTTTTTTTCCAAAGCCGCCGCCAGCTTCTGTGGCGTTATCTTTCCGAATAAACAGTTTGAGGTGCTGGAGCGCGTTGTCCAGACTCGCTGCACGATGAGTTGTTGCTGAGGTGGTCGGTGCGGGGGGAGAATGGGGTTTGTGATGGCACCAGAGAGTCGGCTGGACTGGGGGTGCTGTGACGGCGTTGTGTGTCCCTCCTTGCTTTCCGTACCTATTTCTTGGGTGTGCATAGTACGAGCTCGCTGTGTGCTCGGCAGGCTGCTCTTCTCTGACTCACACACACACACACACACACACACACACACAGTGTGTGTCTCACACACACACACACACACACACACACAGTGTGTGTCTCACACACACACACACACACACACACACACACACACACACACACACACACACACACATCCAGCCGACATGAGAGGAGTTGGGTTGTTAAAGCACTGGCACTTTCCGGTAACAGCTGGTTGGAAGGCATGGTGGCAGCTGAGCGCTGTTGCTGTTGTTCTTGCTGTTTGTGGTTTAGCAGAGCACAGTATAGAAAATAGACACATTTATCCACTGTATATTGCATATGTTGATCATGTTCGCCAAAAATGAATGAGGTCATCATGTCCAGTTTAGTTTAGCAAAAAAAAGATCCCCTGCCACCAAAAATAAAAATAAAAAAAACAAAAAAAAAAAAACACAATAAATTAAACTGACCTGTCCGACTCCCTGGGGGAGTGACGGATATACAACAGTGCAAACGTGTTGCAGAGATGAGAGAGAACTATAGCGATGAAGGAGCCCGCAGGGCGGCTTACAGACCGTCCCATAAACCCCGGGTCCACGCTTCAGTTCCCAATGCTACTGTAAGACAACTCAACAGTAGGGCTGCACGCAACGCCACCTTGACTCTCTGAAATACTCTGGATCATGGCCGAGCGGCTCCGGCAGCTGCGGACCAGTGGAACTAAGCTCCACCTCTGTAAATCACAGAGCGTGTTGGACCAAATGTGCACCGTTCATCCTGCTTGTCTTTGGATTTGACTAACAGGTCACTGAAGTGTGGTACATGTTACACTGCTCAGCGTCCCCGTGATCAGAACTGATTATGCACCTCACGCGTTCAAATATGTACGCATCATGCTAATGCCACATCACATGGATCTATCCAAAAGTTCCCTTGGGATTGTTTCCAGTGGGAGGACATTTCCCATGATTCACAGCACTCTTCAAAGATGTGAATGAGCGAGGTGCAGCCCTACTGAAGAGAAGCTTAGCTCTCTAATGCTGATATACAATGAGGCCGCCCAGCTGATTCCCAGCTGCCTGGCTGGCCTAGCGGTAACCTGACGGGCTCTGAGCTCTTATTGGTTGTGATGAGTGGTGGAGGCGGGACTTGAGATGGGTCCCACGTGATGAATGTAGCAAAGGAAGATGGAGGATATCCTTTAATGGCTCGCAGCCGTCCCTCATTCGATCCATCCATCCATCCTGTGTGCACGTCAGCACAGTGCCACATGCGCGCACACGCACACGCACACACACACGCACACACACGCCTCCTCACGTTCAGGACTCATCAGTTTGTCAATGAAGGAAATGGGATGAGAAAAAAAGAGCTCAGGGGGAAAAGTCTTCAGTTCCCTTCGAACCAAAGGGGGCACAGCGAATGAATAATAATGAAGATAATAATGCTGTAATGATAATGATATGGATGCCAGTCAGAGGTGTATGTGTGTGTGTGTTTGGTAGGGATGTCTACATCTTGATGCCCTCCTGTTGGCTGAGCTGAGACAGGGTTTTCTTGATCCGCAGGGCGGTGAGTCGGGCGGCACTGTTGGCGTACCAACACTCCCTCATGATCTTGGCCATCACCCGCAGGGCCTGCAGAGGACGGAGGAGACGTTAGTTAGAGGACGGGGATTTTTACGCAGCACTTCCCATTCGGTCTTTGAGCAAAGCTCGGCTAAACCTGGACTGGCTTTAATTCCAGACCAATGAAAACCGGGACGTCACATGATCTGTGTGTGGGCTTCCCGAGGCTCAATTCTTGGTCTCATCTTATTTGCAGTCACATGCTTCCTTCACGACCCAGACTTTATACGGCTGAAAATAAAATCATTTATCAGCTGTTTGCTGACACCTATCTGCTTCTGATCGTGGTTTTAAAGAAAACCTAAAGCTTAAACAGCACATTTGTGTCCTGTTTGATCTGGTATATTCTGGGATGTTGAATCGTCCCTCTTGGCTAACTTGGTGATTTGTGTGGCTGTATGTGTGAGTCAGCATGTCTCTCCCCGCGTCCGTCTGCTGAGATGCTAGTGCTCCATCTACAGTACGCACCTTTCTACAGTGCCGAACCGTTCCAGGCCAGGCCTCGTTCATCAGCTGGATACACTCTACACACACTCCTCAGCTGAAACTCATATCTGATGTCAGGGCTTGCACATTCAAAAGCTTTCAGACACGGGCTCATTTAACCTGACAGTCTGATGTATGGGCTAAATGGAGCCAACTCAAAGAGATGCCTCCAGGTCGTCTAGTGCAATCACGTACTGGGTAAGAGCCTCTGTTATTTTTTTCAGCAGTATTGCTCCTCTTCCGCCGCCTACCTGCCCGACGGATAAGTTTATGTCACGTTGCTATGAGGTGGTATCTGGTGTGGTGGTATCGGAGTGATTTTATGATTACAAGTACGAGTGCATGCGCACGGTATCGGTGCATTCCTATTTTCAGTTTCAGTTTCACAGCCTGTTGAAAGTGTGTGTTCAGTGTTCGTACAATGTGATACACAAGTGTTTATAATGCTCCCATTTTTAAAATGAAAATAATTTAACAAAATGTCCAGAGGGCAGCAGTCTCTTTAACGGTCTGTCTTTGTGCTGAACTCACAGTGAACCGTGACTGACGGCGTGTACCGTTACAGCTCTACAAAGACTACAGCCAACGGCCAACGAGCATGTTGTTATCAGCAGGCCACTCGAGGCTGGCTCCAAATGAGAGTCAATCCCCACAGACCCCCATGTTAAAATGCCTAACTTTACAGCCTGGTGGTCTCTATAGCGACTTTCAAAAAGTCTGGAGTTAAAGTTGGCCTTTGAGTGGCAGGTGGCTGTCGTCACAAGAGGCTAATGTTAGCCGCTAGCTGTCTGCTCTGCTAGACTAGTGCTGGTGCCTTTTGGGGAATTTATCATGCAAATATCGGAGAAATAATATTGGCTTTCTGTGCGTTTAGCGGAACTAAAAAGGACTGTAAAGAAGTCTGTGCTGTTTCTTTTGGTGAGGGAAATTCTAGTATTCATTTATATGCTAGCATTAGCGTTGTTTCTCAAGAGTCATATCACGCTGACGATAGCAACGTTACTAGAGATGCACCGATAGACCGGCTGGTGACTGGAATTGGCCGATTTTCACGTGCTCGGCCATGACCGGCGACCGGCAGGTCAGTCTGACATATGCCGATTTCATGCCGGTCAACGCTACAATTAACTGACAACATAAGTTATACCAGTTACAGTTCTCAAGGACGCACGCACACACGGATGTGACAGAACAGTCTCTTTTTCCTTTCTCTCAACTTTTCCGCCGTGTGTCGCTCGTACCCACTCGCGGTGTGAAGCGCGTGTCCGCGCTATTCTCGCACATGTAGGGAACCTCGTGAATTAACCTGCAACATGTCAGCTGTTTGGAAATTCTTCAGCGTGTGTGCAGAAGATAACAAGTTTGCAATATGCAACACCTGCAAGGAAAGAGTAAGGCGTGGAGGGACGACACCAAAAACCAAAATCACATTTTTGTAGTTGGATATTGGATGTGAAAAGAAGGAAATGGTTCTAACATTGCACTTTAGATGTGTGTGAATTTCCCACACCAGGAGTAATTTATAGTGATCCATTATCTGTTAAAAAAATGTTCTATGTTCTGTGCAAAATGTTCTATTAAAGAAAAGATAGAAAATAAATATTTGTGTGTGCTGTAAAGTGGTTAGAAAAAATGAAATCGGAATCGGCTAAAATCGGTATCGGCTGGCCTAACTCAAAGAAAATCGGAAATCGGAATCGGCCTAGAAAGTTGTAATCGGTGAATCTCTAAACGTTACACATAAACTTCAGACTTCAGGACCTCGGAGGCAGAAACTGGCCGTGTAGACTGAAGCCTACAGTCTATGGGGAACAGACGTGTCCCTGTCCTACCTCACAGCTCTGCCAGCGGTTGGGAATGTTGGGCCGAAGCTTCTGCTCACACACCACCTTCCTCATCTCCTCCACTGATGGATCCGACTGGACCAGGTCGTAGTAGGGCAGCTGGTAGTCCTCGTGGATGCCTGACAGAAAGACACCAGGTTCAAATACTCATCAGTGTGTCTGACCATGCATCCTCCCTCCACCGTGCAGATGCTGCGGTGTCGTCACTCACCTCCCATAGAGCAGCGGCTGGCGATCTCCCAGAACACCAGGCCCATGGCGTAGATGTCCGCTCGCTTGAAAGACTCAAAGTGTTTCATGTTTATGGAGTCGTCCAGCACCTCCGGAGCCATATACCTGAGAGAAAAAAAGACCACGCGCTGTTAGCAAACATCGTTTCTGTACCCCACGGTGTGTAACGCAGTCCACGATGTTACATCATGGTATATGTTGCTACCTATCCTGATGAGCAGAGCTGACGGAGAGCTTTGCTCCTTCTACAACGCAGATGATTTCCTCAAAGTATTTCCTAACAGCTATATCTATCTATCTATAAAAATGTCAAAACATGGTGAAAAATGTGGATCAGTGTTTCCCAAAGCCTAAGAGGACGTCCTCAAATGTCTCGTTTTGTCCAAAACTCAAAGATGTTCAGTTTACTGTCACAGAGGAGAGAAGAAACTAGAAGATATTCACATTTAACAAGCTGGAATCAGAGAAATCTGATTTTTTTCATAAAAAAAGGACTCAAACAATTAATCGATTATCAAAATAGTTGCCGATTAATTTAATAGTTGACAACTAATCGATTAATCGATTCATCAACGTCCCGACAGACAGGTCCAGGTATTGAGCCTGCTAGATATCTCCAAAGTGTCTGTGAGGCATCTTTGAACAGTGCACACGTGGCTCCCGAGCGCCAATTGGCCTTTGATGTGGGGTCGAGGAGCTCAGGAAAATCAGGGCTAAAGGGTTGCAGTGTGCACGAGGCGCTTTCTTTTCTGGCATTGTGATGGTGGGATCAGATCAGACCATCAATACGTGACATGGATTCAGTCAAGGCCAGAGCTTTTGTCTCCACTGACCCGAGGCTTACTGAATTATTCAGGGGTGCTGGAAATCATCCGCAGTGTCAATCCCCCGCCAGACATGCAGGCAGAGAAAGACATAAACAAGAAGAAAAAGAGGGAGAGAGAAAAACAGAGCAGGATGACAGCTGTGCTGTTATATCTGTGGGAGGAGGAAGGGAAAGAGTGCCGCTAACTTTCCAGTCTACATAACAGGACAGGAGACATGTGGACCAACAGGGACACTGGATGTGTCTATCAACAGGGACAGTGGATGTGTCTATCAACTGAGACAGTGGGTGTGTCTATTAACAGGGACAGTGGATGTGTCTACTAACAGAGACAGTGGATGTGTCTACCAACAGAGACAGTGGATGTGTCTACCAACAGAGACAGTGGATGTGTCTATTAACAGGGACAGTGGATGTGTCTACTAACAGAGACAGTGGATGTGTCTACCAACAGGGACAGTGGCTGTGTCTACCAACTGAGACAGTGGGTGTATCTATTAACAGGGACAGTGGATGTGTCTACCAACAGGGTCAGTGGCTGTGTCTACCAACAGGGACAGTGGCTGTGTCTACCAACAGGGACAGTGGATGTGTCTACCAACAGGGACAGTGGATGTGTCTAACAACAGGGACAGTGGGTGCGTTTACCAACAGGGAGAGTGGGTGCGTCTACCAACAGGGACAGTGGGTGCGTCTACCAACAGAGACAGTGGGTGTGTCTACCAACTGGTACAGTGGCTGTGTCTACCAACAGGGACAGCGGCTGTGTCTACCAACAGGGACAGCGGCTGTGTCTACCAACTGGTACAGTGGCTGTGTCTACCAACAGGGAGAGTGGGTGCGTCTACCAACAGAGACAGTGGGTGTGTCTACCAACTGGTACAGTGGCTGTGTCTACCAACTGGTACAGTGGCTGTGTCTACCAACAGGTACAGTGGCTGTGTCTACCAACTGGTACAGTGGCTGTGTCTACCAACAGGGAGAGTGGGTGCGTCTACCAACAGAGACAGTGGGTGTGTCTACCAACTGGTACAGTGGCTGTGTCTACCAACTGGTACAGTGGCTGTGTCTACCAACAGGTACAGTGGCTGTGTCTACCAACAGGTACAGTGGCTGTGTCTACCAACTGGTACAGTGGCTGTGTCTACCAACAGGGACAGTGGGTGTGTCTATCAACAGGGACAGTGGCTGCGTCTACCAACAGGGACAGTGGCTGCGTCTACCAACAGAGACAGTGGATGTGTCTATTAACAGGGACAGTGGATGCGTCTACCAACAGGGACAGTGGATGTGTCTACCAACAGGGACAGTGGGTGCATCTACCAACAGAGACAGTGGGTGTGTCTACCAACAGGGACAGTGGATGTGTCTATCAAGAGGGACAGTGGATGTGTCTACCAACAGGGACAGTGGGTGTGTCTACAACAGGGACAGTGGGTGTGTCTACCAACAGGGACAGTGGGTGTGTCTACCAACAGGGACAGTGGATGTGTCTACCAACAGGGACAGTGGGTGTGTCTACCAACAGGGACAGTGGGTGTGTCTACCAACAGGGACAGTGGGTGTGTCTACCAACAGGGACAGTGGGTGTGTCTACCAACAGGGACAGTGGATGCGTCTATCAACAGGGAGAGTGGGTGCGTCTATCAACAGGGACAGTGGGTGCGTCTACCAACAGAGACAGTGGGTGTGTCTACCAACAGGGTCAGTGGGTGTGTCTACCAACTGGTACAGTGGCTGTGTCCATCAACAGGGACAGTGGCTGTGTCTACCAACAGGGACAGTGGCTGTGTCTACCAACAGGGACAGTGGATGCATCTACCAACAGGGACAGTGGGTGTGTCTGTTGTTCCAACCCCAGGCTGACTGCTCCAGTATCTGGTCCGGCCTGCAAGCATCAGACCCCAGACTTCAACCCGCTTCATACTAGGTGGTGTTTAATGTCGAAGGGGAAGCACAGACGCACAGATTTCAAGCTATCTGTGCTGTGCAAAGACTGATCCAAACCCAGAGCTGAGGCAGAGTCTCAACCGTCCAGACAGACAGGCCGACAGTTTTTACGTTCACCGTCGCTCACTGTGACATCACAGCTGCCTACAGTCACACGGAACGGAGTTTATCCCAAAAGGAAACTCGTCTCACCAGCTGACACTGTAACACTGCGCCGGTTTTTAAATATGCTCACCTTGGACAGCACGGTGTGCTCACGTATCGAAAAGCGCTCTATAACTGGGAAACATTATAATACTGATGACAGAGTCCAGTTCATGCAGTGGAGATAGAACACGCAGTCACCTTTTGGTTCCCACTCTGTGGTTTGGAGCGATGTCGATGGTGTCAGTGGCCGAGTCGTGGCGGACGGCCAGCCCCAGGTCGGCGATGCAGCACGTCCCGTTCTTCTTCACCAGGATGTTCTTGGACTTCAGGTCTCTGTGTGCAATGGCTGGCTTCCCTGGAGACAGACAGTGGCACATTCAACAGAAGCGCTGCACCAACCAAGAGTTCCATACATCAGCTATATACTGTAGAAATATATATTGGATATAAAAGAGAAAAAGGGATCAAGACGGTATTTATTTTTGCTTTGACACTTGGTTATCATAGTACAGCACCTTTAAAGGAAGATTAGACATTTTTATATCAGGCCTTTGATTCTTCAGTCCAGTTTGATGAAGATATGAATCTGATGTCCAACAAGGTGATATTCATTTAGTAGTGTGCATTTCTTTAAAGTGACTATATGTAACTTTTAAATGTTTCTGAAACTGTGTAATGTTCCATCTGATGATCATGAATGACCTGTAACAGCAAACGAGACTAACAGTGAAAAGAACTCTATTTATATATAGTTTGTCTTAATGCCTCTGCCCGGGTCTGATTTTTCCCACAAAGTCACAGAATGATTTGCAGCAGGTAGACGTCGCTACAGTAACACATTCTGAAGGGTCACAGACTTCGGTTAACACCTGAAAAGCCTGTTCGTGAGTATCCAGCTAGGTAAAAGGTAGCAGGAGATTTCTTTATAGAGGCCTAATTGTATTTTAATGTTATTTTAGAAGTTATCTGCTGTAGTTATGGCTGATACTGAGGCAGGGACATCACAGGAAAGAAGGAACTTAAACGAAGAACAACTAAAAGCTAAAAGTCAGTCAATCTCGGTCGGGCTTTCAACAGATGGAGACAATCACGGGATTGTCTCTATCTATCTCAGGTATGTAATATGTCTACTTCATTCATAAAATAATTTTAGATTGCGCGATGTGGTTGTACGTCAGTAGCTGACATAAAATTACATCATCCTTCCATTTAGCGCCCGGTTTTTATTTAATTTCAGTCCGTGTTTGTGTTGGCCTACTATGTTCTTTTCCCTTGTCCCTCTGTACTTGTGTAAAGCGTCCGCGGGTTTCATGAAATGCGCTATATTCATCTAAGTTATTATTAGGTTGGTACGTCTTAATGCTTTGGCTCGTGACACAGTGACGGTGATATTCAGTTTAGCTCACGTACATCCAAAGTAGACTAAGTTACCGTCTGCAACGATGCATCTGTAACGTATTCTCTTATTGTAAATGAATGATTTTCTGTCTGAGCAAAATATTCATCACAACTATAAGACTTCCCGGTAAGGCTAACCCAGTAACACAGCACCGTAACGTAAAGACCTTTACCACAGCAGGCGTGGTAAAAACACTACTACTTTTGTTCAAAGCGGCCGCTAGAATCAACACAAGCTGAAAGTTACATATAGCCAAAAATCCCAAACTAATAATTTACAGTTTATGACAGAACCCCAGGAAGGCCTGGAGCAGTGTGTATGTGTGTGTGTGTGTGTGTGTGTGTGTGTGTGTGTGTGTGTGTGTGTGTGTGTGTGTCTGTGTGTCTCACCTTGTGTCCCCACTATCTCCATGTGGAGGTGTGCGAGGCCGCTGGCGGTGGACAGGGACAGTTTGATCATGCCCTCCACGGTGACTGTGTAGCGGTTCAGGTAGTCAAACAGGGAGCCGTGCTCGTGGTAGTCCGACACCAGCCACAGCTGAGTCCACGTGCCGTTATCTGCACACAGACAGACCACGGTTAAAGACGGAGGACTCATCCCCAGTGTTACCCATCATGCTCTGAGTGAGTAAATAGAAATATTGAAAAGAACTTGTTTCTTTACATGTTAATGAATCTGCACTGTGAAATGCGTGGTAACCATGGAGACAACAATCACTGATTACTGGGTGATTAAGATAACAACGTCTCAACATGATGAATATACGAGTTATGATGCCTATGATGTGCAGGTGTTTGTCAGACAGACCGAGGCTCGGCCCGGTCTAAACATTTTCCAACTGGTTTGAAATCAAGCCAAATTAATCTATTGTATTAATTGATTGATTGTGTATGATGTCTGCGTGAGCTGACTTAGTTAGTTGGTAAGATAGTTGTGATGTAGTCCAAATGTCCTTACACATTACATCACGCATCCTATCCTTCATATCACATACAGATAGCAACCTGTGTGTGTGTGTGTGTGTGTGTGTGTGTGTGTGTGTGTGTGTGTGTGTGTGTGTGTGTGTGTGTCCCACAGCTGTAATTTCATTTAATTTACAGGGTTGGAATCCATCTTGAGTCTCTGATGGCACTTCATTAGTCTGCTAACCGTGGAGCTGTTCTCCCTGTGAAGGTGAGTCGCCCAGTCTGATGCTCTGGAGGTTATCTGAGTCTATCTGAGTCTATGTCTGAGTCTATCTGGGTCTCGCATGTCCAGACCTTCCTCCACAGCGCTGCGGAGGAGGGTCTGGCTAGTCCACACAGCATTCCTGGATAGGAGAAAAACATGCTCGGGTTTATTGACATTTCTTTAAACCAATCACAATCGTCTTGGGTGGCGCTAAGCGCCGGACGGAGCCACGGTGCCTCTGCAAAATAG
>NC_050195.1:17591124-17713624 GCF_008315115.2 Sander lucioperca | reverse complement strand
GTGTCGTTTATTTCGTCAATGTTGATATCGCCACAGTCAGCGATTCCATTTCATGTTGAAACAATTCGGTGCGATACGATGACAATCTGATAGATACCGTTAATATTTGTTTAATGTACACACATTCATTTCCCTTTATAAATAAAAATAAACCAATTCTATAAAAGCATATATATATATATATATATACATACATATGTGTGTGTGTGTGTGTGTGTGTTTACCAGGAAAGATAGTCAGGTCAGGCTCTTTGTTGCAGTAGTCCGTGGTACAGCACATGGGGTAAATGCCCTTGTCTTGTTTGACGGACGGGGCACAGATGAAGGGCCTGTCTCGCGGGATCAGTTCATTTTCGTGCACACACTGGCGCTGCTCAGTGGTCAGCCGGCCGCCCGACGTACGGATGGCGACGAAGCAGACTCCGTCGGTGAAGCAGCTGGAGTTGGCACTGCAGCGGTCACAGTAACACTGGAGGGCTGAGGAAGAAGACAGAAGACGATAAAAAGAGACAAATGAAGCTTGAAATGTCAAAGTAGATAATAGACAATCCAACAGAAGGTCACGTAGGTGGAGACGCTTTAGATTTCAGAGCCAGTTACCTGGCAACAACACAGTTTATCACCTGCAGACTACAGAGACGTTTCTTACACATAGCGCTTCACCACGGCCACAGAAACACCCGGGGTCAGCCCAAAGCCCTTAGTCATCCTTTCCACAACACTTTCACAAAAGTCAGATATTAATTATAAACTATAAATAGTCATTTACTTCCTAGCAACAATAGACAGCCAAAGTCAATGTGCAGACCTTGGTATGAAATGAACAGGGCTGTGCCATCTGCTGGAGCTGTAGAAAACATCAGCGACCAACACGCTCCTCTGCCACAGCTCATGTTTAAGCTCATTAGATATAGGATATGGGACTTTATATTACAGTGGTGCTCCTGTTGGAAGAGCTGTGCAGACATCTTCTTCAGTCTCATCACTGAGTGGGTTTCTACACGGATCCTAGAGTTGTGTTACTTATGGCTGCATAACCATAGACAGTAAAAGAATTGACACAGCGACGCCATATACTTCGACGGAGACCAGCGAAGTCACTTTTCTGGTGAGCGCTGAGCGTTACTGCGCAGCCTCCAACTGAGCTTGAATACGTAGATGTGACGTGAGCAACCTGTCTGAAAGTTGGAAGTCTTCTGGTAGCTGTGCCAAGAGAAATCTCAATCATTCCCAACCTTGCAGAGACGGAGAGCGTAGGTATATGTAAGGAGATAACATAGGCACAGGCTAATTATTGATCACTAAAATGCTAGTTCACATTAGTAATTAAACTTAAACAGCTAATGTAAGTCAAAACTGCCTGTGAGCTTCTCCTGTACTATACGGTAATTTCTCTACTGTGCGACAGAAAGTCACGTGGTTATGACACAATCGTTAGCCTATTTTTTACAAAAAAACGTCTGCTACGGAGTCATAACGTGAGATACAAGGTAATGGAGCCTTTTATACATTGCCGTGTTTCTTTAGAAATAAACAATGGACAAATAGAGTCTTTAAACGCTTCAGATGTAAAGTTATTCTCTGTCAAAGTGACGTCAAAATGAATGGGAGTCAATGGGATGCTAACGGGAGGTGAGGGCTTGTTAGCCTACAATCTCCCCATAGGAGGTACGCTTTCCGGATGCTCGCTTACCCCCTTGAGAGTAACACGATGCAGGCGTTTAACAAGAGCATCTAGTTCTCCTGATGGCTTTATTTCTCTTCTCTTCTATTTGTCTTCATGTCAGAGACAGAGGAAATAAGTTGTAAAAATGTTGAACTGTGACCAGACATGACCCTTCATGTTCTCCAGGGCCAGTTAAAGCCATCACAAAGTCCAGCTGATGATGATGTGTCTTCACATTGTTTGACTGATTGTTTTTCAGTGTCTTCACTGAACTGATTCAGAGACATGATGCATGTCTGGCCAGGTTAAAGCAACACAGACAAACCGGTGAATAATTCACAGGCTGTGCACTAAATTACTTATACTTTCCTTATGATACCCTTCTCACACCATTGTTGTGTTGTGTGTCTCTCACTCCCAGTCAGTCAGTCTTCCGCAGAGACGGAGCTTAAAGTACTGGTGCCAACACAATGGGCTACAGTGCCTTCTGAGTGGTTAACAATAGGACAACAGCAGCGGAAAGCTGCACCGTGATGCAACATCTTCACAGTAATAACAGAAGATTTAAAATCCACTGAATTATTAAGTGCAAGTGAAAGAGAGGAAACACATGAGCAGTCTGAGAATGTTCAAATGATGGAAGTCAGTCCCTGCCAGAGGTGAATACCAGACAGACACCGTGTGAGGAGACAGCTAAATAAAAGCCAGCTGACAGTAGTCTCCTTTGACTCACACACACACACACACACACACACACAACACACACACACACACGTCTAGACAGCTAAACAACTGGAATGTCCCATGGGGTGTGGCGGTGTGTGTTAATTTGAAGGGAAGCTGCTAACTGGAAGTGGTGCTTCAATGTCCTACTGTTTGGTGCCAGGAGCAGTGACGAGCTTCCTGTGATGTCATATGTGATGAAACAACACACAGCCTGCATGGTTGGATGAACGGGCTTCAGACTGTGTCTCCTTGCTGTGCCGGGAAGCAGATCCGTGAGTGTGAGGGGGCTCATCACAGCCTTGTGTATTTTATATCATACTAATATCATGGTGACGGTCACATGATCCTGTGTCTCCAGGATGGGTTAAGGTGCACAGCACCAGTTACACAGCAGTCCACCCACACTGTGCACGGATAATGGGCTTGTTGTCATTTCTGAATGAAGCTGCGAGGAGCACTAATGACACAAAGTCTTCATGATGTTACACTCCTCCTCGTCTATATCCACGCCGCTCTGTTTCCGGTGGTGCCAGGAAACGATTGTGATTGGTTTAAAGAAATGCCAACAAACCAGAGCACGTTCGCAGAGGAAGGTCTGGCTATGCGAGACTGGTCAAGTCAATTTATTTATAGAGCACGTTTAAAACCAACCTAGGCTGAACAAAGTGCTGTACAAAGGTATATTATGTTATAAAAACAAAAGGAAGACAATAAAAAAAATATAGACACAATGAACATCATACAAACACACTTCTATACAAATGTCCCTGAACTAAATCATACGCCAATATCGGGGGAGATATGATCCCTCCTTTAGGTACCAGTCAACAACAACAAGACACACACACACACACACACACACACACGCAATATATCTATATCGTGATATGAGACTAGATATCGTCTTAGATTTTGGATATCATAATATGGCATTAGTGTTGTCTTTTCCTGGTTTTAAAGGCTGCATTACAGTAAAGTGATGTCACTTTCTGAACTTACCAGACTGTTGTAACTGTTCTGTTATTTGCCTTGACCCACTTAGACATTATATCCACATTACTGATGATTATTTATCCAAAATCTCATTGTGTAAATACCAATAGTCAACACTACAATAACGTTGCGGTATCGAAATTGAGGTATTTGGTCAAAAATATCGGGATGTTCAGACACACACACACACACACGTTTGTTTCACTATCTTTGTGGGGACCCGTCATTGACATAATGCATTCCCTAGCCCCTTACCCGAACCTTAACCATCACAACTAAATGCCTAACCTTAACCCTTACTATAACCTAATTCTAACCCTAATCCTAACCCTCAAACAGCCCTTTAACCTTGTGGGGTCCAGCATTTTGGGCCCCACAAAGCTGTGCAGACCCCACAAGTATACTGTATTCCCCGGTTTTTGGACCCCACAAATATAGTAACACAGACACACACACACACACACACACACACACACACACACACAGACACACACAGACACACACACACACACACACGAAGAAAGCTCAGCAGGCAGACAGGTCTGTGGATGAGTCAGCGACAGACAGCCAAACCCATTACTTTTGTTACTAAACAGGGAAACTCATCACACCCTCTTTCCTTCTGTGTCTCTTCCACCACAACATTAGCCCACGTGCAGCTGGCTTAGCCTGCGCAGCAGTCTGAGGAAACCTTTATTAAAAATGAATGAATGGAGTCAACAAACTAAACAAACAAACAAGGGAAGGTTTTCATAAAACAACTGAACAATAATCCATTAAAAACAGCCCTTTCCCTTGAGGGGGGGGGGGGGGGGGGGCCTGCACTCTTCCAATTGGAGCACTTCTACACATGAAGCATCTGCAGACAACTGTGCACACCACCAGAGACAACATTAGCATCCCTTTAGACAGCAGAATGCCTGGAGTGCATGGAACTCATGGTTCACTGATAATCAATATGTAAAGATACGTACTGCAGTAATAATGTTATGATAATCAATATGTAAAGATATGTAATGCAGTAATCATGTTATGATAATCAATATGTAAAGATATGTAATGCAGTAATCATGTTCTTAGCACAGAAACAAAAGCAAAAGCAAACCACAGCTGACAGCAGAAGAGCGGGGGGGGTTCTATGCAGAGTAACAGGGACGCCAATACATATCGCTCAGCACACGCACAGCAGTCACATGGCAGGACGTGTGACGTCAGCTCAGGCAAATCAACTCAAAAATAGACTTGGACTAGTCTTGGACTCTTGAAATTGGGACGTGCAATTTCCAGACCCTTCAGTGACTTATCGTCAGAAGAATCAATATTAAACTAATTGGTGGTTGACATTCTACTATATGGTTTGAGATTAGCCAGCATGGGTTGCACCAAATGAATTCTAACAAACAGTTGATTTTGTTTTTTAAAAATTGACAGCATGACCACAAACAATATGTTAATTCACATCCAGCGTAGAGTAAGGTTTAAAGGAGGAGGGGCGGGGTCAAAACAGGTCACATGCCTATTTCACCTTAGAATATGGCTTTTAAACTTTCATACAATTCATATTTACAACTCACCTCATATAGTACCTATTAGAGGTGTGGAAATGAATCAAATAATCGATGCATCGAATCGTGGACAAGGACGATGCTGCGTCGATAATCGGCCGGGCCATAATCGATTATTTCTGTTTAAAATTTAACGTAGGCCTAACAACCTTTCGGTTTACATATTCTGTTGTGTTTTGCACATTCAGGAGGTGCCATGTGCTCAGTGCTGTAGTTTTATGTATCCAATGTATTTAGTATCAGAGCACTGCAGAATTTTTTGTTTTTGAAGCTTGAAAAGCTATGAATTAAATGTCCTATATGGCTTTAATAGAAACATGTATTTGACGCATCGTGACGCATTGTGATGCATCAAGATATCGAATCAAAGACATGATAATCCTACTCGAATCGGGAGATCAGTGAAGATTCACACCTCTAGTACCTATATATGCAGTATACCTGTAAATCATTCATTTGGTTCTGGTTATTAAATAATATGACTCAATAATAATCTTTTTTTTTGGGGGGGGGGGTGCAGGTCTGACCTCCTGGTACTGTATCTGGCAGGCTCTGAAAACCTGCCGAGCCAAGTGTTCAGCAGCCCTGAAGCTGAGCCTATCTGAACATTTGGATTGCGCGACAAGGCAGGCCTGCTTCGTTCTTTCAGGGAATGATTATAAAGATTTACAAAGAAATTTGTTTAGGGCATTTCCCTCTCTAACTGGGATGTTTTGGGAGCGATTGGTGGGATTGCTGTGGAGGAATTATACACGGGAGATACACTAGTAAGAGCTAATGAGGTTTAACCATGTATCCAGCTAATTTAAATAGTTTCAGAAACACGAGATCAAGAAACGAACTGGAAATTAAAATAATAGGCCTTATTCATTAGGGCCCGAGCGCCAGTGGCGGATCTAGAAAATTTTACATGAGGTGGCAAGGGGTAGCGAAAGATCTTGACAGGGTGGCGGGGGAAGACGGTACATGGGAACCCCCATATGTAAACACACTGCTATGCCCCACTATGCCCCACAACACCCTGCTAAGCCCTGAACTGCTACAGCTATTATTTCTAGTCATAGTTCCATTATCTTTGTTGTTACTATAATTGCCACCGTTCATCATACCAACTGGTATAATTATTATGAATCTTAATTCTCTTTATCTGTATATCTGTATCCGTCTCGGTGTCCCACCTGGCAGCAGCAGATGGCTGCCCACCAAGCGCCTGGGTCTGTCTGAGGAGAAAATGTTGGTAACATTATGAAGTCTATGTTGGCTTGGCTAGTGTTCCTCTGTTCTATACAGACCACGTCTCAATAACCTTTTTTGAACTCTTTGCATGGCCCAAACCACAGTTCGATGCAATGGATTGTTTTTTACCCATCCGGGCAGATGCAGATGCAGGCAGAATGTTGTGCTGGACCACTGTATAGATTACTGCAAGGTGATGTATATGTAAAACTGTTCTTGCCTCGAAAAAAGAACCAAGTGTGGTCAAAATATCTGCAATAAAATAAATACATTGGAGCTTCGTGTGAACTCCCTCCAAACAGGTGCTTAGTCAGACTAGAAGTTGTTTGTGCAGTTCCAAAAACCAGATCCAGTTGTGTTCAAGATAATCTTGAAGATCTGTGACTGGGAGTTGAACCTGGATGGGTGTTGTTGTGCGAGCCCTTTTTAAACCGCATGACACTGTTCCCCTTCAGTAATAATCATTATAAGTCATTATTCTGACTCAACTAGTTCTTACAGTAAGTGAGATACATTTCAAGGGAATTTAGCCAACTTTTCTCAATCTGATACATTTGACCTTTTTATTGTGTTTGACTCATGCACGACTTTTGTCTACCACAGCTTTTTTATTTTATTTAAATGCAAGTAAAACTGTCGGAGGTAAGAGATGAACAGACATACAGCAGTAATTACTATTACCTTCCACATGTCATGTTCTCCATATTATTATAATGCAGAAATTTAATAATTAGCACTTTTTTCACATGCAGTTTGATTAGATGCATTTCTGTTTAAAATGGTGACTTGTGATTGTGCATACACTAGCCGTATGGTATTAATAGCCTATAAAAAATAATAGGATCCTAATATTGATTTCTATTGATGAAAAGTAGCACTTTTACTTAAGTATTGTACTATATACTTAAATACAATTTTGAGGGATAGGCTACCTGTACCATTTCATTATTACATTACATTATGTGACATTCATGCCACTTAATACTTCCACTCCACATCAGAGGATGATATAAACTTTATTCTCTACAACCATATATTTGATCATTATTACTACAGATTGTTTTACATAGAAAATATATCTTTAGCTTATGAAATGTGATACACTGTCATAGAGTTCTACCCCAAAGTCAATGAAATGTTTTAAAAAGTTTATAAATTAGATGAACCATGGCCAGATATGGCACTGAAATATTGCTTACATGTTATTGCATCAGTTACAGGTTAAATTATATATAATGATGAATAATACTATTGAAAATGGCCCTTCAGCATAATTAGTACTTTTGATAAGTACATTTTGCTGATAAAAGTTTTGAGCTGTATCGGCCTGTACAGAAAGCAAGCTACAGCTGCCATTAACATCTGTTGTTGAAGAGTTTAAGGTGGCCAAAGCCCGGCAGGTAATAATGCTTCGCGACAGTAGTGACCAATTGGTCCACCAAGCAGATATCACCATCTGCACAGTAGGGGTGGGAATCTCTTGGCACCTCACGATTCGATTCCGATTCAGAGGCCAACGATTCGATTCTAAACCGATTATTATATGCATCTCGATGCAACAATTTTTTAATGTACATTTCCATGCGTGATTTAAAAAAATATACATATAAATCTGAGTTTGCTACTCAGAGTTTGCTAATCACTTCCTAGACAAAGCAGCTAGACAAAGCTTAGATTTTGACATATACAGTATTTGTCACACACAAGTTTTAATGAAATGTTTTGTCTACTGAGGTTTTTGTTTGGTAGTCGTTCCATGCTTAAGCCTTAAACATGCTTGTGAAAGTCCCCTTCTCTCACAGTAATCTCCCATGTCATCAGTCATGTTTAAAGGTGGATCATTGGCTTCTTAGAACATGAAACATGAAGTGGTCAGATGTAATGTGATAAAGTAGATGAACAGCCTATATGTGTTTTGCCTAATTATTTTATGTATGTCTTATTAGATCATGTGTATATATACAAAAAAGTTACTGGAGACAGTAACTTTTAAATAAAAAACACATTAAAAAAAAATCTTAAATAAAATAAATAATCGATTATTGACTTATCAGAATCGATAATCGAATCGTTCTAGAGAGAATCGCGATGCATCTAAGAATCGATTATTTTTCCCACCCCTACTGCACAGGACGGAAATGGTCAGCAAGCAGAGCTGTGGCAGACGCAGAGGCAAGGTTGGCGCTGGTTGGGCAGTGGTGGCCTAAAGGTTAGAGAAGCTAGCGTGGGACCGGGAGGTCGCCAGTTCAATCCCCAGACCGGCAGGATAAAATCTGGGTGGGGAAAGTGAAAAAAAGCAGCGCTTGTCCCTTCCTCATTACCCCAACCTCAGGTTGCTCAGCAGATCAGGCTGTGGTTGTAGTGGGCAGCTTCCAGGTATGAATGTGTGACTGTGTGAATGTGACAGGTCGTCGTTGCAAATGAGAAATTATTCTCAACTGACTTACCTGCATAAATAAAGGTAAAAAAATAAAAAATAAATAAAGGTTACGCCACAAAGACATCATGGGGACGGTCAACCAAGGCAGGCTGGGCCTAGGAGTCATAACCAGAGAAAGGCAAGCGAGGGCAGCAGCCATGAAAAACCAGGGGAGGTGGACATGTTGGGGTGGTGTCCAAGGAAGACCACTGGTCTGTATGTGGGGCATGGAGGAGAAGAGGATCAAATTCCTCCTGTGCTCCACATAAGATGTCCTACCAACACCAGTGAACCTCCATCGTTGGGAACTGGCTGAGAGCCCAGACTGCACGCTGTGTGGGACACCGGCAAGCCTTGAACATGTGTTGTCATCATGGCAAGTTCAGATAGAGGCATGACCAGATACTTGCCGAGCTGGCTGCAGGCCTGGAGGAAGAGAGAAGGAAGACCCACAAACAGCACAAGGACGACAGCACCCCGTTCTGATCAGGTTTGTCAGAGCAGGGGCGAGCTCTAGCGGGACATCAACTGGCACACGAATCTTGACACCTGATACTGACTGGGACATGAGAGTTGACCTCAGGAGACAGCTCAAGTTTCCAGAGGAGACCACTACCTCAACTCTCAGACATGACATAGTTCTGTGATGCAGAGCAACAAAACAAGTGGTGCTGCTTGAACGGACTGTGCCACGGGAGGAGAGGATAGAAGAGGCCCATGAGAGAAAGCTTGGGAAGTACCACCCACTCACCCAACAGTGCCAACAGGTGGGAAGGCGGGCATGGAACTTGCCAGTGGAAATAGGCTGCCGAGGATTTCCTGGGCAGTCACTTTGGAGTGCCATGTCCAGACTTGGAATAAGAGGTCCCAGCAGGAGACAGCTCGTGGCGAATATCACAAGACGAGCAGAGACAGCATCGAGATGGCTGTGGCTGAAGCGCTGCGAGCGATGGAACAACCCACCGGGTAGGGAGGGAACATAAAAGAACACCGGCTGTGGAGCCCAAGGGGCCGAGGGGGCTGCCCCAGGATGCTGGGGCTAGCGGTCAAGCCCTCTGGAGGTGTTGTGGGTTAATTGACGAAACGCTGTTGAAGGAGGGTACCCACCTGATGACCCGAAGAAAGCACCTTGGGCCCACTCCACAAAGCTCAGTGGGTTGGACTTGTGAAACGCGAGTGTTGGCCATCACCTCAAATAGGCGGCTGGGACTTCACCCAGCCATTGAGGTGAGAGCGATGTTCCCATCGTATTTCAGACATTGATGTAGCCTGGGATTATTAATGTGTTTTGTTAATTATCTCCACTTTTGGAATAACTGTCAAACTTAATTATCTTGATGAAATAATAACTACATGAGTGATAACAATGATAAAAAACATAACTCAGCAACAGCCCAACATTACACTGTGGACTTACTTAAGAAAAACAAAAAAATAAATAATGTATATCATGTATGGTACAGCTTAAATACACAACATAAATGTGTACTTAAGATAAACGTAAACAGTGGTGGAAGAAGTACTGAGATATTTCATTTAAGTAAAAGTAGCAGTACCACAGTGTAAAAATACTCTGTTACAAGTAAAAGTCATGCATTCAAAATATTACTCAAGAAAAAAATACAAAAGTATTAGCAATGCAATTGTTTTGTTATAAATAAGCGGTTAAAAGTAAGAAGTTAATTTGCCTCTAGTCTTAATGAGTTCTCTATTTACGTTGCTGTTACTTTAAGACTCTCAGCTGGTAACCGCTATGTCGCGTGAGCCGTAGTTAGGAAGGAAATGAACGCTACAAACAAACGGTTCAGTGATTTATGGTTGTAAGTGTAGCAAGCCAACTACAGTTACATTTGCCTACATTTATGCCTAGAGTAGCATCGCTGGTATGTATTCATTCACTATTTTTAAATAATGACATAGGTTCATAGATCATTAGTTTGACGTCAGTGTTATTTTGTGTTAAGTTTATCTTAGAAATGTCCGTGATCGCTGGCGCTGCGACTAACGTTGCATGGTTGCTAGGCAACTATAAGTCATAGGACAGGCTACACTCGTGTGAATGAGTAGGAATGGACGTAATATTGTTTACATGTAAAAATGTCTTTGTACAGCATAATCACACTCACTATCAGTCTTATAGTCATGAATTATATGGTGTAACGGTAGAAAGGAAATATTTGAATTGATGAAATTACATTCTGAACTAGGGCTGCAACTAACGATTATTTTCATAGTCGATTAATCTGTTGATTATTTTCTCGATTAATCTATTAGTTGTTTGATCTACAAAAATGTCCAAACATGGTGAAAAATGTGGATCAGTGTTTCCCAAAGCCTAAGAGGACGTCCTCAAATGTCTTGTTTTGTCCAAAACTTAAAGATATTCAGTTTACTGTCACAGAGAGAAGAAACTAGAAGATATTCACATTTAACAAGCTGGAATCAGAGAAATCAGATTTTTTTAATAAAAAAATGACTCAAACGATTAATCGATTATCAAAATAGTTGGCGACTAATTTAATAGTTGACAACTAATCGATTCATCGTTGCACCTCTATTCTGAACATTAGGCTATATTGTAGGTTAAAAGCTAACATAGAATTGATTAGTCTGTCTTTGTACGTTCCAGTTTCACACTTTCCTTGCAACGTCATTAAACCTGTGGACATGGGAACGACTGTCTTCAGAGTCTTGATGTTAGGAGAGAGTTTAGCTGGCTGTCAGTGTATAGAGCAATACCGAAGATGGCACAACAATATACTTAAAGTACAAAAAGTAAAAGTACTCATTATGCAGAATGTCCCATTTTAGAACAATGTCTATTTATATTATTGGATTATAATTAGTGGAAGCAGTAATGTGTACATCATTTTAATGTAGGCCTACACACATGTAAACAGAGCACAGGCGCGAGTGCCCGTCCAACACTGCTTGCAGCTTTAGTTCCATTTATAATTTAAAACTGTTTGTTTCATATAAACTGCCTATAAAGGCTATGCGTGTGATGTGATCATGACAACATTCTTTGCCTCTGGCCCTATACACATTTAATACAAACACAGCAGGCCTACTCTTGGTTAAAAATAAAAAAGTTGTTTACGGGAATTTCCTGGTAAAATGAAGGTTAAAAAACTATTATTTTATATTTTATTTTGCTTTTCCACGGACCACCTGCAGTACCCTCACGGACCACTAGTGGTCCGCGGACCACAGTTTGGGAATGACTGGTCTAGACCACACTCTATAGTGAACATATATTGTTACTACACTTACTAGATCTAGTCTTATCCAGGGCGTTCAGGTTTCTCATGGCCTTCATCAATGGATAATCTACAGTACTACAAGTACCAGTATTTAAAAAAAAAAAAAAAGGTACTTGAGTAGGTCTGTAAGTAAGTAATTGAAAACTGCATTCTTTCTAAGTCTTCAGTGCGGCGCTATCTGCAGGTTCAGTGTATGCTGGGCCCTGATCACTTCCTTCCTACCGCATTGATCCGTGAAACGGCGCTTCATAGCCGCGCTCGGCGTTGCATTGCTGGCTGTGTAGTCGCCAGGCAACAGAGGAACAATACATTACAAAGCCGCCCGTCAGCAGGGGCCCGACCACTTTAATCCCTCCCTCCATCCACCCCCCTCTCTACGCCTTGCCTAGTGCTCCCTCCTTATTAACATCCTCCCTCCTCCCTTTTTACCCCCCTTTTACCCTTTTCAGAGTCAAGAACAAACAAAAGAAAAGACATCTACACGCTGCAGACAGTACCAGTCAATATTTTAGCACACACGCGTGAAAAGGAGTGAGTGTAATCTGCCAGGGGCTGAGGCTGACGTGACTTCATGTGAATGGAGCTAGAGGAGAAGAGATAGGATCTTTCTTCAGTGGACTGTGTACACGTAGTGTGTGTGTGTGTGTGTGTGTGTGTGTGTGTGTGTAATGTGTAATTCACTAAATGGTTTTAGCTCTCCAACAAGCTCAACTTTTCCCCAAGGTTGAGTATGAAAACATTTGAATAGGACGCTCAAATACTGGTGTAGAGAACTAATAGTCTAACTGCTGTAGCAAAAGCGACACACTGCGTTTTGGGTTTCTAAATATTGAATTAACTGGTCTGAGAAGTGGTTTCGCTCAGTGGTGGCTTAGACATAATGAAGGTGTACTGTGAGAGTGCTGCTATGGGCCAGGTACCCAGAGAAATAGGGACAACAAACGGCTGCCTTCTGATTAGGACTTGATAAGCCATTCTTCATAACACGACGGGGGAGAGAAAAGGTGAGAGAGAGAGAGAGAGAGAGACAGAGTGCTGCCGCGGCTACAGAGCAGCACGGAGGAAGCCCCGGGAGTCGCTTCAAATGAAGAGGCGATCAAGTTTAATCTAATAATGTAATACATGGACTACCAGCAGAAACGCCAAACACAGCACACAAATCAATAGACACACACACACACACGTTTGTTTCACTATCTTTGTGGGGACCCGTCATTGACATAATGCATTCCCTAGCCCCTTACCCTAACCTTAACCATCACCACTAAATGCCTAATCTTAACCCTTACTATAACCTAATTCTAACCCTAATCCTAACCCTCAAACAGCCCTTTAACCTTGTGGGGTCCAGCATTTTGGGCCCCACAAAGCTGTGCAGACCCCACAAGTATACTGTATTCCCCGGTTTTTGGACCCCACAAATATAGTAACACACACACACACACACACACGCACACACACACACAGAGAGAGAGGATGTGAATGCTGCAGAGACAAACACAGGGCCAATCCCGGCTCCATCACTGGGATTTGGCATAATTTGTCTCCAACGTTTCCGTCATCATATGGAAGCACTGTCCCTTCATGCACAGAGTTCATCGGAGTCCGAGCCAACAGAAAGAGTGGAGGTTATAAATGCTGCGTTGGCTCAGAACAAATTGCAACATGTTCTCAGACGCTGACCAATAGGAGCACAGAGTGCACCTCCTCGTCCAACTGTAACCATGGTGAAGCGAGAGGATTTTTCCTTTCATTTCAGTGAAGCACTTACGGTTGGACTATCAGCCTGGGATCAGAATGAATTGTACCTGTGCACCTACTTTCTACTCCCTGGAGTCCCCCTGTAGAAGTAGGGCTGGGTATGGCAAAACGCTGATTTATGTCTGGACTACCTGCTATTAAAAAAAACGCCTCATCACTGGGTACCAAAGTCCGATACCTAAGAAGCAAATCTCATCAGCCTGAAGTCTCATCAGGTGCCGCAGCATGCTTGTGCCTGATCTAATCCCGCTGCTGATTGGCTGTGTGGCGTTACACGTCATATAGGCAAGCAGGAAAAACACAAGGTCGACCTCGATGACGGTGATGTATTGCTGTCTGTTGAGAGATGCCCCACATGTGTAAAATGTCTAAGGAGAGATCAAAGGCGTGTCTCCATTTTATCAGGCGCGATTCTAATAGCGTGAGATGCAAAAAGACATCACAGAGGCTCCCTGATAATGTCCACCACCAGATTCCCCCTCATCACAGATTAGTGAAGAAGCAGGTAGCGTTTAGTTTGAACTGTGCTGGGACTTACACCTGGACCCATGTAATGTTAGCTTTAGCGTATGACTCTAAGAAAATGCATTAAGATCTGGCAGAAAAAAGGAAAAGCAGGACGACTTCCTTTGTGCCACAGGAAAGTCACCAACTTTATTGTTAAAGGTTTGGAACTTCAACCTGTGGTAAGAGGTTTATCTTTATGTTGTAAAACGAGTGCGGAATATCCCAAGTAGCTGAAAAATAACACTAACGATTTGTACAGTAATGCAAAATGTAATTTTGTTTTTGTTGACATTTTTAGTGAAAAAAAAAGTATGTGCATTAGAGGTCCCAGACCTGTGCCTGATTGGCCAATTAAATAACCCATCAATAGGTCTGGAAACATATGAACCAAAAATAATCACGATAAGTAGACTTAACTACAGATGGAGCTGCTGTTATTATATTATTATAATTATACCCTGCAGAGTTTTCTACAGTCTGCAGATTTCAGCCATTTCTGACTCAACTGGTAGACTTTTCCTTCCTCTGCAGGGTGAATCATCTGAAACGGTCTGTCAATGGAGCAGAAGCCTCCCTACTACCAGTCCATTCTGCTGCCAGGCACACAGTACGGGCATGTCTGTCAGACCTGCATCTACTATCTGCGTTATCCATCAGGGGGGAGGGGGGGGGGATTCAGACAGTATGCTGGTAAACCTGAGCACAGCTAGCAGGTGACTGACGCCCAACGACTGGCATCGCACGTGACACATAATGAATATGTTTTCAACCATGTTTATGTCCTGTCAGCTGTACTGTACACAAAGCCAATTACAGAAAAACGACTCAAATCTGCCCATTGATGCAGCCGCCCTTTCAAAATAAAAGAATGTGATGCACAGGAGGAGACTTCCACACTACAAACAACCGGGACCACGGTTACAGTTTTTTTGCTAAACGACAGTGGGCACAACTGGAGTCACATGTGCAAAACTCTAACTACAGTCTGCCATGCCATGGCTTTAACCACAACGTGCACAACACTGTGGATCTACAGCACTTTGTTCAAATGCTAACACACCGCTGTCACACACACACGTTCATTTGAAGCTTATTCATTAAATTATTACCATCATTGTAGTAAGTGCAAGTTAAGTTCATTTGTACACCACATTTAAACACAGCTTAAGATGCCCAAGTGCTATAAAATAACTTAAAATTAAATTAAAAAGTACAACACACACAAATGTATTTGTCAACAATAACTGATATGGGACAAAGCACAGAATATATACATGACAATAGATTGAAAAATGAATGGGCCAAAAAAGGCGAGTGAATAAAAACGTGTCTTTAGTCCTGCCTGCTTTACTACAGTTATTAACGAGCTAACGCTAGCTTGTCATGCTTGTCAAGCTGGATAACGAGTAAACACCACACCAGCACCAGAAGAGCTACTGGAGGGGCGTTACGTTCTTCACATCAAAACGGAACAAAAGTAGGATTCTGTACCCTGCTGTTGAACTCCCTTCCTCCTCATCAAGGACTCCAACATGTTTACGTTTTAGGTGCTGAATCATCACCGTGGTGCGCCCGTGCCATGCCGTGTCGCTTTTGCTTATCTTGCAATTAACACGTTTTCGATTGATTTAGTGTGAAATGCTCCCACACCTTGGGTGACTTAGGTCATACTGATTTCTCTGCCTCCGCCGTGTGTTTCGTGTTACAGGTCTCTCTCCGTATTTCCTCTACCCCCGCTCTGCTCTTATTTCTTTTCTTCTGCACGGCACTCAACTCAGTTGCTTTTATGTCCGCGACTGAGTGGCGTGTCATGAGACACAACGAATCGATAATGAAATTCGTTGCCAACTTTTTTAATAATCGAATTTTATCGATTTTATCGATTCGTTGTTGCAGCCCTACTGTAAAGATGAAAAGTTGCTATGTTCTGTCTTGTGTCGGAGTGGTTTTCCTCTCAGTGTGTTCTGAGTGACAGTGTGTGTGTTGTCTCAGTGAGGATTGTTCTGAGTGTCTGGCTGCTCTGAGCCTGTTCTGAGACGTGTGTGTGAAGAGCTGTGTTGCTGTGAATGAGTTTTGCAGGTGATGTGAACGGTTTAATTCAGGTGACTGTTGGTAGTGCAGACTGTAGTTAAGAGTTGTGCCCACTGTCGTTTAGCTATCGAAAAAAACCTCTTCTACCTCTTTTGGTCGGACCAAATTTTGGACAGCGAGTATTCAGACAGTGGACTGTACCTCTGATGGACATCCCAAAGACATAAACATGATTCCGTCTTTAACAAAAGGAGGGAAGAGTGCTCCACCAAGTCACTTCACCTCTCTCTCTGTGTCTCCACCCAGCCATGCATTACTTTTATCACTACGCAGGGTTCATACGCATTTTAACCAATACTTTTCGGCAAATTTCCATGACTATGTATTCCTGAAAATGTCAGTCGACATTATACAATAAGAATAAAAATCTGTGTTAAAGTTTACCCTCAGAGGTATACAATAAAATGAATGACAATTTATGTGGTTCATAGTGGGATTCATAATATCGTTCCCCGAAAAGAACGTTGAGGTTAACATGACGTGAAATACATTTTTTATTAAATGATTTTTTTTAAATTAATCACATATTTTTATGCTGTGTTAAAAGAAATTCCATGACTTTTCCAAAACCTTCTGGGTTTTTTTATTTTTCCAAAACCTTTCCAGGCCTGGAATTTGCATTTTTCAAATTCCATAACTTTTCCAGGTTTTTTCAAAACGTATGAACCCGGACTACGGCAACCACTCTCCTGTATGGCATTAAGCTTAGAAACACTATCGTTATTGGTTTTATCTCAACTTTAATGACTCCACTTCAGTTTGTTTCTGCCACTTGATGTTTCCTCTAATAATACTAATCTACGTGGTGCTTTTCTAAAAACAGAGCACACCACCCGAGGCTTTCACTGCATTTGACAAGAATAAAATCATGTACATCCTGAAACCTCCAGGGAGGATGTGAGGTTGTTGTTTTTTGTTTTTTTTTAACCAGAAGGCAGCATTTCTGATGAAAAACACGACACACAGCTTCACCTGTTTCTGTGTGAACCAGCGGCCCGAGCTGTGTCTGTGAGGTGGACACAGAATTAGCACAAGGCTGCATTACATATAGACATAAACATCTAATGTACATACGTATTTTAAGTATTTGTATAAGTGCATTGATGTTGATGGTTTTCAGGTAGTGAGTACCGGGACCCACAGGTGGTCATTTAAGTGGGTCCCGGGAAAAATGAGCGGGTCCCCATGCTTAACTAACTTTTTGGTACGTCATATTGGAAGAATTGCAGCCAGCATTAGCCACACGTGTTGCACAGTGCTAGCGCACAGTCGGCGCTTTATTCTCCACTTTTTCCATCGTTGTCGGGTCACAGTACATCTGTAAAGCTCTCGTACAGCAGACAGAGACTGGCTGACAGCTGCACTTTGTCTGTGCAGACTGCGGTTGCACTACGGCGCGAGGCTTTCCCCCCCTCATTAAAAAGGAGAATTCCGGTCGAGTTCAACACATAGCTCTGTTGTTTGTAAATTTAGAGTACTGTCAGTAGCGAGAAAAACGAAAACAAATCGGTGTTGCCTACACCGTGTTATCCTCCTGCTAGCGTTACCACCCAACAGGCTTAAACAGGGCAAGTTTTAAACGTGCTTTTAGCCTCTTAACATGTTCAAAATGTCATTACAAGTGCCTACCCACGTGAAGGGATTCCTTCTGAGTGAACACAGTGAATCTGACTGCAGTAGATGTGAAAGAAATGCATAAAAGTTGTGCTAATTCAGCTCTGTTTACTTCCGGTGTTGAGACAGCAAGTCGAGTGCTTCGGGACCGTCTACAAACTACAACACCGAAAAGAGATACAAAAATATTTATTAATTTAATGATTAAATAAGGTAGTGTCTCCAAACTTACCTCAATTATAACTTGTCTCCTGCTAGCTGTACTACAGCACTTACTTTTTAAAAATAAGCATATGCCTATTTTTGTATCTCTTGTGTTGTAGTTTGTAGACGGTCCCTAAGCACTCGTCTTGCAGTATCAACACCGGCACTAAACAGAGCTGAATTAGCTCTTTTTTATGCAATTCTTTCACATCTACTGCAGTCAGATTCACTGTGTTCACTGTGAAGGAATCCCTTCACATGGGTAGGCACTTGTAATGACATCTTGAACATGTTAAGAGGCTAAAAGCACGTTTAAAACTTGCCCTGTTTCAGCCTCCTGGGTGCTAACACTAGCAGGAGGATAACACAGTGTAGGCAACACCCATTGTTTTCGTTTTTCTCGCTACTGACAGCACTCCAAATTTACAAACAACAGAGCTACGTGTTGGAATCCACCGGAATTCTCCTTTAACTTTATTTAAAAGTTGTTTTCTGCACAAGCCATTTTAACTGAAATCTGTGAGGCGTAAATGACCCGAACAGTGACTCATGGATGGTGAGTTTACTATATCTTATGTTCGACACATGAATTTTGGTAACGGTCAAAAAGAAAGCACATATACGCCCTACTACGCCCTAAACTGCTACAACTATTATTTCTAGTCCTAGTTCCACTATCTTTATTGTTTACTATAACTGCCACGGTTCATCACTCCAAATGCTATAATGATTATGAATCATATTTCTCTATATCTGTATGAGTGTCTGTGTCCAAACCGGCAGCAACAGATGCCGCCCACCAAGAGCCTGGGCCTGAGGTTTCTGCCTAAAAACTGGAAGTTTTTCCTCGCCACTGTCGCACCACGTTTGCTCGTGGGAAATTGTTGTGTCTCTGTAAAGTGTGTGGTCTAGACCTACTCTATCTGTAAAGTGTCTCGAGATAACGCTTGTTATGATTTGATACTATAAATAAACTGAATTAAATATAGCAACACACACACACACACACACACACACACACACACACACACACACACACACACACACACACACACACACACACACACACACCAATGGGCTGCCATGTTAGCGCCCAGGCTGCCCTGCCCCCCACTCCCATCCTCACATCTTTTCATGGGAGTTGATTCCTCCTCATTCGGCTCCCACGGTCATTTCCATAGGTCAGGGCCCCGCCCGCCCATCTGCCCCACCCCCGCCACCTCCATTATGGACGGCCCTTTGTCCACACCAGATGTGCGCTGTGTAAGTGTTGGGCACACAGACCCAGATGACCTCTCCCCCACCCCACCCCCCCAGCAGAAAGGCTGCTATCCGCCGGCTCCACCGTATGTCCTTGCAGGCTGGAGCTGGAGCCAAAGCTCAGCGCCGGCTGTAAAATGCAACAGATACAGCACACTGGCCTTGACTCTGGGCAAACATCACATCAAATGCCCATTTTGGGCAGGAAACCAGCTCGGGGAGTGCAGAGGTAGCCTGAGAGCCTGACTGGCCACAACCTGCATCAACCTGACGGTGTCACTAAGGCAAGACACAGACCGATTTGTATCCTCCCCTGTGTGTGTGTGTGTGTGTGTGTGTGTGTGTGTGTGTGTGTGATGTGTGTGTGTGTGCATTGAATCTCTTAATAATAATACTGGTAAAAATGAAAAGCGGAAAAGCTGGTTGTAGCACAGAGTTGCATCATTTGCAGAACACTTGGACAAAAGCAGTTTTATCACAAAAGATGAACTAAAAACGGAGGGCAGCGTTTTGTTCCTACAGACTGAGAATGGGAGGGGAGGCAGTGCATCTGGCTGATAAATATGCAGCAGCTTGATCTAAAGGTTAGACAGCTGCACACGCACGCACGCACGCACGCACGCACGCACGAGGGTGTTGCAATTGTTGGGTTGTCTTTTTTAACTCCGTATGAGTGAGACCGGGACACCGAAACGCAATGATTCAGTTGGATCAGATTTTTATCTCAGTTCCAGCAAAGACACAGAGATAATTTGGGGTGAATAATAAGGGTTCCTGGGAACTGCGGCGTCCCGCTCTCCTCCCAAACCCATGCCTACAAACTATTAAAATAATTAGTAATACCTTGCACTGCACAAACTGACACACACACACAACCAGACAGACAGAGAGCAGTAGGGCCAGGGGATGAGACACCGGAGTTAATGGATCCAGAGAGGGCAGAGCTGTTTGAAGGAGCTGAGTCACCGCTCAGACTGAACCGGCTGACTGTCTACTCGGCTGCTCCAGTCCGTACACACACACACACTAAGAGCACCCATATTGTAGCATGTATCACTAGATTATCACGCATTACTGTGTTATTACTGATCTACATCACTTAATAGACCACATCTTGCACTAACTGTATTTTGACTCTTCACTACACCTCAGCATTTATCTAGACTGTCTATTCATATACATTGCGTTATAACTGATCTACTTCACTAACTAGACCACTAGACTATCTTTTTATCGACTCTTTACACCATCTCAGCAGTGATATAGACTCTCTGTTCATGTATATTGCACATCCATCGACTTACTTGCACCTCACTACGTGCCGGAATTTGTAATGCCCACTTATTCTGCACTTTATGTAGCATATTGTATTCTGTCTTCTTGTACTGTACTGAATGTGAAACTATTTGTTGTCTTGCAACGCCTACGCTTTTCTTGGCCAGGTCGCCGTTGCAAATGAGAACCTGTCAATGGCCTACTTGGTTAAATAAAGGTTAAATAAAAAAAATGAATAAAGATGTCAATGTGTGGAGACATTTGTATGCATAGATTCAAATGTGTGAAAAATGGTTTCGTGTTTTAAAAAGATTTGCACAAATCATTTCCAATGTGCGAGTGTTACACACCTATCCGTTTGGGGGGTTCACACACACAACTCAAATGTACGTGTGAAACTTCACAGCCACAACTCAGATCTACAAGTATACCTACTTATAATGGGCAGGTTCAGAGGAGTTTAAAATGCAGGCCAAATCCATCAGTGTTTCCTCTATGTTGACATTACCGGCCCGCCACGGTAAAATTTCTGCCGCCACGGTATCAGAAACAGGGCAGACGCACAACAGGGTTTCCGCTATGTACACCATCGCTGCTCCTTCAGCTGTTTATGAAAAGTCATAAAGTCGTAACTACACGACTCTGCAGAGCCGTGTGCTCTACTGAACTCAAGCAAACTGTCGCTCTCTCTCCCCTTTAGGGTGAGCAACCACTGACATACATATACATATATACACACACACACTTTTTTATATATATATATATATATATATATATATATATATATATATATATATATATATATATATATATATATATATATATATACACACACACACACATATATAAAATGGACCAACAGATCCCGTTGCTCCGGATGGAGACCAGTGAAGGATATTAGAAGCAACAATCCGCACTCACGCGTGTCCCGTGAAATATGACAGCTACAGTTTATTGGGAAATAGCATTGTGGACACTGAAGTTGATGAATTTACTGTTTATCAGACCCCAGATGAGACGAGAAGCTAAAATATTAACGTTAGCGAACACTGCGGTGACGGTCCCTCTGCCTCCGATTCCAAAAAATCCTCGAAGCAAAATTCTTTGCCTCGAAGCTTCGTTAAATCAATGTAATTAAGGTTGTACGGCTCACTGCGTTTCCGCACCGAGGATTATTACTAGCGCGCACAACAGGTTGACGCTTCTGTGGACACAAGACCGTTTATATGCTGTCTATGCCCGAGACTGACGGCCCAGATTACAAATGAAGGAAGACGAAAATAGCGAGGGTCTAAGAGAAGAGACAGGCGAGAGAAAACGACAGAAAGTTTGGGATCATTTTAAGCTGCAAACATGCTGCTACATCATCTCTGTAGAAAACATCCAGTCTACTCATCCATTCCACGGAGCGAACCCGACACAAGGTAGCTAACTAACGTCTGCTGCTCTCATCCACCGCGCTGTTTTACACAACTAGTCTACAGCATGCTACTCTGCAAATAGCCATGTTTTACCAACAAGCTAAAACGAGAGCTGTCGGTTTGTAGTCTAACTGTTTATTAGTTTGCTACTAATCTTTGGAAACTCAGCTGCTGCCGGAGACAAACCGGCTCCTCCCCCCAGCATGGCCACTTAATATGCACGTGAATGACGTCACCATGCCGGTGATGTGTGCATTCTTTATTCTGTCTCCTCACTGTGTATTAGGCTTCTTAAAATGTGTCCCCCAGAACAGTGTAGTTGAATAGCCCTGCTGTAAGCTTTGTACCGTCACATTTACCCTCTGGTTAGTGAACAGCTCTTTTGCATATCCAGTGCAAAGAGCCAGAGGCAAGAAGGGGAAGGGGGTGAAAAATATTAACATTTGGGCCACCAAAAATGTACTTTTTTCAAGGGTCTTGGAAACCTGTCTTTTGTGTATATATACAAAAGACAGGTTTCCTTTTTTTTTTTTTTTTTTTTAGTAAACAGCAATAATAAATATTTACTCTAGCTGTTTACTAAGTATTTCTTACTAAGTATTTCTTATCCGATTACTCGATTAATCGATGAAAAAATCGGTAGAATACTCCATTACTAAAATAATCGATAGCTGCAGCCCTAGCTGTATTCCTCCGACACACTGTATTAACGTTAGTTTTAAAACGCTTTCCAGGTTAGTGGGGGGTGCATACCGCTCAAAACCAACATGAAAAAACGTAATGTTCACTCAGCGTTTTGTTTTGTTGTTAAACTATGTGTAAAATTAGTGGTGACGTTAAATCACCCTACGGTACCGTCTATTTGCAGGATGGTTTCAAGGTAACGGTCGGTAGCTAACATTAGCAGATAAGCCCGTACTTTTTGACTTTTGACTTTTTTGAAGTTCTGGATTGACCCAACAGAGATTTACTACCAATACGTCTGACATGAACTCTCACAGAAATAGAATCGGCAGCAGAGAGCAGGGTGGGGGGGGAGTGGGGGGGCATTCATTAACGCCCTGCTGCTTTTCAATCCGTTGGCTACTGGCATGGCTACAACCACTCAAATTAGTCCTGGTTCTTTGGGCCGGGACAACGGGCGCCCAGGGTCACCCGCATGCCTGGCATTCCTCCGCTGTACGGACATACACAGCCAGGAAACAACGCTACACAAGCAGCTCACACACACACACACAACACACACAAACATGGCCCCCGCAGCCTGGTGGGAGGAGGAGGAGGAGGAGGAGGGGGGGGCATGGTGCAGAGGAAAGGATGAAATATCAAGCTAAAAAACTCAACGACAGGATCTCGACATCTGTTGAACCCTACAGAAAAGAGGAAGCACGGCTGAGAAATATCCCATCATGACCTGCTGTAGTTCTAAAGTGGGTTAGCTGGTCATTTCAAGAGACAAGTCTCGTTTTCTCTTTTTTAAACTTTACTATTACTCTTTATTAAAGCTATAAGTATTGCTTATCCGATTACTCGATTAAATCAATAATACAGATAGATATAATGATCTAGAGGTGCTACGATGAATCGATGAATCGATTAGTTGTCAACTATTAAATTAATCGCCACCTATTTTGATAATCGATTAATCGTTTGAGTCATTTTTTTAATTTAAAAAAAAAATCAGATTTCTCTGATTCCAACTTGTTAAATGTGATTATCTTCTAGTTTCTTCTCTCCTCTGTGACAGTAAACTGAATATCTTTGAGTTTTGGACAAAACAAGATATTTGAGGACGTCCTCTTAGGCTTTGGGAAACACTGATCCACATTTTTCACCATGTTTTGACATTTTTATAGATCAAACAACTAATCGAGAAAATAATCGACAGATTAATCGACTATGAAAATGATCGTTAGTTGCAGCCCTATAATGATCAATGGAATACTGGACTCTAACTAATCCATAGCTGCAGCCCTAATCTCCGTAATGATCAACACTATGACTATGTTAACATGTACATCAGTGTTTTAATCTCCATACAGGCAGACAGCTGATGCCAGGGCGGGGCCATGAGGCTGATAAATAATGTCAAGATGTTAGGCTACGCCACAATATGTACATCTCCATATCTTCACATTTTCTCTAGAAATACATCCGTTTGATTTGAAAACGTCGATGCGTGTGATCATACCAGCGAGATGATTCTAGCAAACTCATCTGAATTCAGAATGAACGCAGCTCGTACATGACAAATTAGAAGGCTTTCATTTTGAGGGGGTTCAACCAGGGGGCACGTTCAATCTCAAAACGGCGTGCGCCGTTTCGCAACGGTTTCCGTGTTGAACATCGTGGTCCCTCTGAACGGTGTGAAACGGCGTTGCGTTCTGTTTTCTCTGGTTCGGTGGGGCGTGTCTCTCGTTTACTGGCTGCGTCCCAGGTGATACCCAATCAGCAGAGACCTGTCTGTAAAGTCGTGGTAAAAAGGCAGAGAGCTTGCGCACACAGCAGGGTGTTCCACGCATCCCCGTTTCAGTTTTAAAAAAACTCGACTGGAAGTGGATCACTATCCCCTCAGTCCCTACAAGTACCCTCTGAATAACAACAGACGAGCTGCTGAGATAGGAAAACTGTGAAAACGGTCGGACACAAGTGAGACGGCTCCACCGACAGCTCTGCAAATGGACTAACACGTCTTGAAAATCACGGGATGGGCTTTTTGAGACACAGCCTCATTAAAATGAGAAGTGGATTCCAATGACGCAGTTTCAGCACATGCCTTGTGTTATTTCCTGTTTTTTGCATTCAAAGTGCCAAAACACGGCGACGCCTTCCTTTGTAGGCTACACAGTGTATACTATGCAATGTGAAAGTGGAACACACTGTAGGGTATATCTCCGAGAATTCATAGTTATTTCAGGAATCTCATACACCAGTAGGGCACCCTGGAGCATAGAGAGATGCACCGATCCACTTTTCTTCTGTTCCAATCCGAAACCTGGTTAAATAAAAATATTAAAAACGTACAAAGCAATGAATTTGAAGTGTAGGTTGAGCAGGCAATACATACAGCCAGCTGTTACAGTGGTGCTCATAAGTTTATGAACCCATGCTAAAGTTGACTAAAAAGAGGAATAAAATCACCTTTTGGGAATTGATCTTAATGCCTTAATTAAAAAAAATGAGGAAAAATCCAACCTTTAAGGACACTAATTTTCTTTGTGAATGAATAATGTATCGTGAATAAATAAATCTTCTTCCTTAAAATACAGGGGGCATAAGTAAGTACACTCCTATGTTAAATTCCCATAGAGGCAGGCAGATGTTTATTTTTAAAGGCCAGTTATTTCATGGATCCATATTTTAATTCCAAATGTCAAGGGAACTTTATCAGGATGCATAGTATCCTGGATCCATGAAATAACTGGCCTTTAAAAATAAAAATCTGCCTGCCTCTATGGGAATTTAACATAGGATTGTTAAATGGGAAACACCCCTGTATTTTAAGGAAGAACATTTATTTATTCATGATACATTATTCATTCACAAAGAAAATTGGTGTCCTTAAAGGCTGGATTTTTCCTCATTTTTTTTAATTAAAGGCATTAAGATCAACTTCCAAAAGATGATTTTTTTATTCTTCTTTTTAGTCAACTTTAGCATGGGTTCATAAACTTATGAGCACCACTGTATATGCACAGAAATGGATTTGATCAGTAATAAAAGACGAGACCAGAGGTGTGTTTGTGTCCGACGTTGAATAGTTGAAGTGTGAAAATACAGCCGGGAGTAATGTGTGATTTAGGGGCCCTAGAGTCAGACTCTCCTCGACCAGGTTCTGGCCCAACAGGCCAGGGGGACATTCTCCACCACCAGATTATGGAACCTGGATCGGTACGCGGATCACCGACGGCGGTATCAGCACCAGATAGCCATATTGGATCTGCCCCTTCTCTACTGGACAGTGGCTTGCATTTGACTGAGAGTGCTGACACAACAGTCATCCTTCAGACAAGCCACTCCAGCTAAACGTGGCCATTCACTTCCTGGGTCTAAAAGGGGGCAGCTGAAAGGGAGGGGGGGGCACACTGGTGACAGAGCCAATCAGGCTGGAGGAGGCTAAGAGTAATAGTGACACCTCCCAACTCAGCCCACTGCCAGCACTGGGCTGTGTGTGCGTGTGTGTGATGCTGCAGGGGTGTGGTGCTGAACACTGAACAGCGACCTGACGGTGTCAATGATTCCTATCGATGCTTCTGCGAATGTATATTCAATCTAAATGGTATTCATGTCACATGTATGAGCTGTGTGCTGGTGCACGATGCTTTGTTCACATTGTCTGCATCTCACGTTTTGGATTCTCTTCTGAAGTAACTGGTGGAGCTCCGAGCATGGAGCCAGCCATGACTATCCTGTTGATGGACAAAGAAAGCGGGATTCCCTCCCTTCTTGCCTGTCCTCGAGCCAACATATCAATTTAATAAGCAGCAGTCAGCTGCGTCTGAGGCAGCCGTGGGGTATCTGAGGACACAACGCTGCTTTCGGCATGGGGAGGTCCTGATGAGATCTGCTGACTGAAAAGCATGCTCTCTCTTTCGCGCTCCACACAAAGGAATGGCACACAAAGGAAGCGGTGAGTCTGTAAGTCAATAGAAAAACCACTATCTGCTGTTGGTACATAATATGAGGAAATCTGCTGACCACTGGAACACAAGGCACGCAGTCCCAGCTGCTAGATGAATACGAGAATAAAGCATGGATGGTAGCAGCGGTGTGTCAGGGCCATTCTCTGATCAGAGGAGCTAGAAATGCCGAATCCAATTCACAAATCTTGCAGGTAATTCAATCCTGCTTATCAGGAACCATAAGCATCCCGTTCCAAATGACTATTTAGGGGACTCCATCAGCATTAATGTGCCCAGTGGGTCTCCAGTCTTTAACATTTTCAGTCTCCTTCCGCTGCAATCACACTCAAAGTCCCTTAGAAACGTGTAAACCGAATAAAGCAGCATTACATGGGCACATCTTGAATGGAGTTTAGCTGTATACTGTTAGACTGAGAGGATGAAGAGATAGTGTCCTCCCTCTGAGAGACTGTAGTGCCCCCCCACCCAACACACACACACACACACACACACACACACACACACACACACACACACACACACACAGAACCTTAAGGGAACAACATGTTGAAAGAAAACTGTGTTACAGGCAGCAGGGCATGACACAGCCACCAGTTAACACTGCTAACAGCTCAATAACAAACCAGTTAGTTAGACAGACAGGGGAACGGACTCACAACGAATATTAACTCGAGAAAAGTCAGAAGTTTAATCGCACACTTCACTCAGAAAGAGTGTGCACAAACGTCGCTGGGCAGGATGCCCCTGTGTCTAGAAAAGAGAGAAAGAAAAACAGAAAGAGAGATATGAGACGGAGGATGTGAGCCCTCAGACCGCAGCTCAGCCCCGGGCTCCAGCTCCGGGAGAAGCTGTAGCCACACGGAATATGAACAAGTAGAGCCGCTGCCGCTGCCGCTGCTGGACAACAAAGCCAACCTCTACCGTTAACCTAACGCTAGTGATGCTGCTGCTTGCTGCCAACTTTTGTTGAGCGGAGGTTCTGCAGAGGACTGTTCCTCCGGACGGGCCCAAAGCTGAGCCGCAGTCCAGAGGCTGGTCCCGGCTACAGTCCACCCGGTAAGCCCGGTGTGAGTGACTTGTAGCTGCTTCCTCCTCTCCAGACAATAAACATTCCTCAGACAATAAACATTCCTCAGACATGCAGCAGCAGCAGGCTGGCCGCCGACCTGCGCCATCTTAGTTACACTCACTCACTGTGCTTTTTCACGATTCTTCAACAAAGAGCTTTCCGGCGGAGCTGGTCCGACCCGGGACCGTTACTTCCGACAAACACACGCCACAACTTAAGATGTACACACTTAAAGCTCTTACCGGTATGTTCTTGTATCCCTGTCCCGAACAGGAGGACGAACAGAAGACATGGTATTGCATCCATCGTGGCTACGAACCAATCTGCCAGCCGACTGCTAACTTCTCCCAGCGCTGAGGAAGGTAGACGCTGATTAGCTAATAGGGCCGCAAGTCCCGCCTCCCGAGCACTCGCTCGGGGAAAGATCGATGCTGATTTGCAGAGAGCCCTGCCACACCCCGCCCCAATGGAGCAACTCTACCACTGCTGTAAACAAACACTGTTGCTGTTCACAATAATGACAGAGTAGACTATTTAATGTATGCATCTAATATAAGTAGGCTATACATCTAATATAAGTATACATTTTATATAATACTTTTATTATATATTACCTCTGCAATAGATATGTTCTGATGCACGACACGTCCTAATCTTTCAACAACCACCTCATGAGCAAAACTCCTAAAACACAACCTATCATTACATCTGACTTAATACAAGATTTATTGCGTGTCAGCCTGAACCCAAAAGAAAACTCCAGTGTAGTCAAAGTGAAAACATAAGGGTGACTTCAACAGAATCCTCCACAGAAAAGGTTTCGAGCCAGAGGAAAAGAGTGAAGAAGAAAGGTGACACTCAGGTGATGGTCAAACAGAAAGAACATGTCACTGTGTCTCTGACTGAGGAAACATATGATAATCATAATAATAATAATAATAACAGCAGCAAACACACATACCATTCTTCCCCAGATAACATATCCTCAATGACATGCTGTGGCTAGGCCTGTGTGCATCTCTCCATATGTCAGTCTTTCACACACACACACACACACACACACACACACACACACACACACACACACACAAACACACTCCCTAGTCCCTGGAGAGTGGGACAGAGATTGATGATGGCCTGTTATTTGATGTCCAACTGAGATCTGCCTGGCCTTGCACACACACACACCCACACCCACACACACACACACACCCGCACCCACACCCACACCCACACACACACACACACACACACACACACACACACACACACACACATACACACACACACACACACAAACCTAAAAGCTTTGCCTAAAAGCTGGGGAATAAGAATGGTATGGAGAACACCTTCAGGAGATAGATGAATCATGTCAAGATACATATGTGGAATCTTATTTTAAATCCTAAATGTTATATTTACTTAAACAGATGTTTCTAAATGGAGGGCCCCTTCGGACACCCCATCCCCCTTAAGCACTCACACAAAGGCCCAGCTGCTCTCTGCAGTAGCCTAATCAAATGCTGTTCATGTCGTAGTGCTGATACCGGTTTTTATTTGCATTTACAATTTTGGCATTTAGCTGACGCATTCATCCAGAGTGACTTGCAATGTGTTGAACAGTAGAGAAAGCTCATATTTTGAATAGCAAAATAACAAGAAACCAAGAGGAAGCAGTGTAAAGGCCAGGGATGATATTGTTGTGAACACAACATGACGTTGCAAGGAAATAGGTGCAAATAAAGGATGAGTGGAGATTCAGTGGGGGATGTTCCCCCTCAGTGGTTCTGTCTGGAGTGAGTCCAGATGACCCAAGCGCTCTTTCATTAGTCAAATTAACATGTTCTCATCCAGGACAAGGAGGGGGAAAAGAGGAGCTATCACTCATCGTATTTTTAGGGTACAACACATGCACAGGAACATCTAGTCTGCTGAAAGGCTCAATAGTTGTCATGCTACCCCACCACTGTTACAGAGCATGAGGATTGAGTCGCTTCTTTTGCTATGTTCAACAATAGCTAACATGTCATTATATACGAGATGGACACATTGAAAGTTTAGGAGGGGTGGCTTTGTTCGTAAAGTGATCATACTTGAATTGTACAGCAGAGTCTGTCACTGTACTTACATACTTAAAAAGTTCTGTCAGGCCGAGCACGCCCAAAGTGCACCTTAACGGGGGGGGCTGCAACCCCTGCAGCTTTCACTTGGCAATAACCTTATACTCGTGAACAAACCAGTTCCTGTCTGCAAAAGCCAGAGAGCATTTGGGCCAGTCACCTTTGCGTTTTCCGACTGTAGTTTTCAAATGTAAAGATCAGAGTAAACACAGAGGAAAAGGTAAAGATGGCTAAGGCCTATGGCTACGATCCCGACTACGTGGACCACAAGACCATCTCTGCATCCATCTCCATCTCTACATCCTGGGGCGTCGGTCTGGGGGGAAAAAGGGGACTGAGTACAGAGGGCCCAAAAAGATGCTAGAATGAATAGCTGTGGATGCGGGGAAGGGCCCATAGAAAATGCCTTTCTACAGGGCCCAGAGGTTTGTGCTACGCCCCTGTCTACATCTGCTGGGCGTCCTGCTGGCCGGTGTGCAGGCGTGGGGCGGTGAGCTCGGTGGCCTCCGTGGCTCCTTGCCTGTGTGGGTTTCCAGCGGGATGTCCCGAGCTGTGGTGTCCTTTCCCAGAGACTTGGCTGGATCCTGGAGTGCCGGTGCCGTTCAACCTGCTGACTCTTTTTCTGTGTGCCGATCCGACGGCCACATTCTGCTTAATGATGAATAATACTTTTTATGAGGAAAATGACTTAATTCTTAATTTTTTAATACTGTGCAGAGTGAGTTTAATCTGACGCTTATTTTTGTTTTTCAGTTCAAATGTTTTGCATGATGATTTGAAATAAAAATAAAAATAAAATGATCTTTGTGTTGATTAATTGACAGACTATATACTGTATTCTGTTGATAGAGCAGGCTTTTAGCTGAATCATCAAATACAGAAAAATGCTATTTTATTTTGGAAAAAAAGGAAATGTTTGAACAGGAAAAAATAACACACAGCCTCTCTGCCCTGTAGTGTTTAACTAAAGGGAACGGACTGTGCCCTGTCCAGGGATCAGACTTCACCTGATATCTGGTGCTGTGGATGGAGCTCTGCCAGTCACAACACTGCTCTGCTTTTATTCTCTATTCTACAATCTGACCCAACCCTACAAAAGACTGACACCAGTTCTTACCAAACACTGCAAGAAACAAATGACGTATCCACCTCGCTGCTAGAATTGAGTGTTCTTCTACTGAGCTATGAGAAATGTGAGATATGATGTAAGATATGAGTAATGAGACTTTATCTTGGATGCTAGATTTAATCTAGCCTTTTTTATTGAAATAATTTCTTTTGACTTTTGAATTGTTAACAATAAAACACATGCAATCCTCTTTTCAAAAGTGTTTCTGTTGTTTCACTATTTTTCTGTTGTCATTGTATTATACATAAAACACACAAAAAGCAGCAAAGGGCCCATGCTCTCCCAGGTCCACACCTTGACCTATAGGAGGGGTGGCCCTCAGAAGTCCCAGAGGAGCTGGTAACTTTCCATCAAGTCAGGGACGATTTGTCCTGCTGGACCGATGTCTGTGTGTCTCGGGGACTCTGCACGGTCGTCCCCAGCACCCTGAGAGTGTGTATCCTGTCTATGGCACAGGCTAGGCATTGGGAAGGTGAAGCAACACTGCAGGGTTAAGTGTGGTGGCCCGGTATTGACAGATATATGGTACATGGACTGCATTTATATAGCGCTTTTCTAGTCCTAACAACTACTCAAAGCGCTTTACACACTACAGGCACCATTCACACACACATTCATACACTGTGGCCATACGAGGTGCCACCTGCTCATCAGTTAAATATTCACGGATATTCAACCACAGATGGCGCAGCATCGGGAGCAATTTAGGGTTCACTGTCTTGCCCAAGCGCACTTCGGCATGTTGACTGCAGGGACCAGCTCTACCTCTTGAGCCACAGCCGCCTGCAGAGACCATGATAAAAGCCTGCCTTGTCAGTGGGAAGACTGGCCCACCGCCGACACCATCTTTGCATTCACCACCCACAACATGGGAACACATACTCCCATAGATGTCCACCTGCATCAGCGTTACCTCATGGTAACCTACGACCTCCATTTAAAGTGGCCGGTGGTGGTTCCCAGAAGGTCTGTTACAGCTTGTCTCTCTGTTTGCTGGGTGGGGCATCACCCTAACACCATCACTACGGATAACAGCCCGCAGTTTGTTTCTGCTGAGTTTGCAACCTAAAGGCTCTGACACAGCAACCCGATGGCCGACAGTCGGCAGAAAAGGCTGATCAGTCAGCCCGTCTCTCAAAAAAGTGCCTCGGAACACACAGAAGCGACGCCGACTTGAGCGTACGTTCTGCGCGTGCGCGAGACGTAATACGTCTCCATAACAGATAATCTGTATTGTCGCCCAAAAAATGAAAACCGGAAATGACGGAACATCTCTCTAGACCTAGTAAACACAGAGCACGCTGTCGTCAGTCATTGTTTTCATCAGAGAGTGTTGATAGTAGTCAAGAAGGATCGTTGTTGTCATTATTCGCTGAACGGAAGAAAATACGATGGCTAGTAATCAGAAGATCCTGGCGTTGTCAGCTCTCGGGCTTCTTCTCGTGGAAGAAGCACTGACTCGCCAGTCAAGGGTTAGCACTCCACCAATCAGATTGGTCATTGAGTCCGACTTCCCACTGGCCGATTCAACAAGTCAAATTGGCCAAAATGGATGCCGACGGCTCCTCCGACTGACGACGGCATGGAACACACCGAACAGACTCGAGTCACCGACCTCGCCAGACTGTCCGACGGCTGATAATCGGGTTGGTGTGTCAGAGCCTTTAGTGGAGGACCAGGAACCGGGAACCACATTAGCACAGCCGTCTACCACCCGGAAGCAAACTGGTGGATGGTCTTCCCTTCTCAGCCACTCTGCCCTGCACCCTGCTGCACTAAAAGGCAACACCACACTCCATTACTGGCAGCTCCCAGCCCTATTGATGATGGGGGTGGGGGGGCTTTGGATCAGCTGCAGGCTCCTGCAGTTGTTGCACCAGCAGCAGCAGCGCCCCAACAGAGCGGCAAGATCACAGGCTGTCATCGTCGGATGAAACGGCAGTTTGACAATGGATGATGGGTGAGGCGCTTCACACAGCTGGACTTGGTCCGGTTTGCCGACATGGCCGAATAAATGAAGCGCTACATTTATTAACTGCCCCACAGTCATAGGGAGGCACATTTGTGTATCCTAGGATGGCCAAGGCATGACCCGCCCTACTCTGCCTCTGATTGACTGGTACCTGGTTTTTGTTGGTTGGATTGGTTAGGTTTAGGCAAGAGAAGTAAGAATGGTCAAGGTTAGGGTAAGAATGTCAGGGTTAGTTATCAGAGGAACCGTAAGGCAGAGTATGGTGGGACATTCCCCCACCATCCTAAGAAACGCAAATTTGCTTTAGGGAGGCTGCATCCTGAATCCTGTGTGTGGTTACAGGACTGGTTGTCAGTCAACATTTTACTGATATGTCCACTTGCCTCACATTGACATGTAGTAATCGAAAATGTAATCCAAGTGACTTTACATTACCTACAAAACGTATTGGCTGTTGCAAATTAGTTGTGTATAAACTTCATTTCTAGGACAGGGTTGACACTTTGGTCCATGACAAGGAATGTAGAAAACTAATGTTTGCGTTTCCATGGAATTTGCTGATTCATGGTCTCAACAGGATGAATTGAAATTTGTTGTTGTTGACCCCTTTACTTTTCCATAGCATTTCTGGCCTGATCTTCCACATTTACACAGTATTCACAATTTAAAAAATATAAATATATGTAAATATAAAAATTAATGACTGACGCATTGACAGTCATGCTCACCAGAGGATGAACCTTACAGAGGAACCTTTGCTACGGTGGCCGACAGGGGCAGGCGCCCTGCAACTTAAGAAAACACACACAAATAGACAAAACACAAGCAAATTAAGAAAACAACTTCATTAATTTGACAACAAATGTGCAGCATTCAGCAAACGCACTGCAAATATCACAACACAACCAAATAGATAAACACACTGCAAATATGAAACGATGCAAAAAGAAAAGCACGCAAACCCCGAAAAAAGAAGCGATGCAAAAAGAAAAACAACTTCATTAATTTGACAACACATGCGCAGCATTCAGCAAACGCACTGCAAATATCACAACACAACCAAATACATAAACGCACTGCAAATATCACAACACAACCAAATAGATAATAGATGCCGCGCATGTGTTGTCAAATTAATGAAGTTGTTTTTCTTTTTGCATCGTTTTTTATTTGCAGCGCGTTTATCTATTTGGTTGTGTTGTGTGTATTTGCAGTGCGTTTGCTGAATGCTGCACATGTGTTGTCAAATTAATGAAGTTGTTTTCTTAATTTGCTTGTGTTTTGTCTATTTGCGTGTGTTTTCTTAAGTTGCAGGGCGTCTGCCCCTGTCGGCCACCGTACTTTGCCCTATTACTGCCTGCAGGGCTTTATTTGTTGTCTTGTTCCTCTGACCACACCTCTGATCAGATGCAGTAGGGCCTGCACCATTTCGTCCAAATGAACAGTGTTGTAATATTGTACCGGTACCAAAGTAGCCTTCAGGCGGAGCATTTAACACCTTTTTATGGCACAGCATTCATTCCCTGGCAGGGCCCTTGCCCATTGGATCATGTTCCTTGTATGCTGCCTTTGCAGTTACTTGCTTTGAAGAGCAACTGATATATGGAATCATCTTCCATACTTCTCATGCCTAATAACCTTGCTGGGAGGTGGGAGCTCTAAAAACATCCCTGCTAAATGGCACACCGAGGAATCTGGGCGGATTCTGAAGATTGAGAGTCTGTCTGTGGATGGATGGATGGATGGATGGATGGATGGATGGAAAGATGGCAGGGGAGCAGAGGAAGGAGGCAGACTAAAAGCACCTGGATATTTTCCAGATGTCATTGTCCGCTAAAGCTAAAAGTAACACCTCTGTTAGCAGATGGGACTGCAGCGGCGGTAATCAGTCTGCCTACAGTGGAGGATATATCCATTTACATTATGCATGTTCTCAGATGCTGTAATGTAAAAGTATTTAGGTCAAACATTGCACACAACAAGCAAATGTTAGAGAAAGGTGGAAAAGATAAAGTCAAAGGTATGAATGGTTTCTATTTTCTCTCTCATTAATCAGTTCATGACCTCCAATTTATCTGGTGACCCTTGGCATGCTGGGAACCACTGGACTCAACTTCCTACCTCCTAACATCTGCTTCAGCATCAACTTTCTGATCGGGTTACATGTAACGCTGTATCAGTCACTGGAGACCTTCTACTGCAGAACCACCACTTGTATTTTGATAAACAACAGCATACATTTTGCTGATAATACTTTTCTACTTTTACCTAAGTAGGACTTTGAATGTAATGGAGTCTTTTTACATTGTTGTATTGGTACTTTTACTGAGTAAAGGTGGTCAGCACAAAAAACAACAGCTCTGAATTTCATTACTCTGAAACACAAAGGTATCACACTGCTTCAACTTATAGCACAAAACGCAGCTCTCATTCCATTTGAAGAACTGCTTCACAATCAATCAATCAATCAACACCTATTTATATAGCACTTTACAGCAACCAGCAGGTATCCAAAGTGCTTTCCATCAGGAACTAAGAATAAAACAACATATCATACAATAAAAAGAATGAAACGTAGAAAACAGTAAAATCAGAAAAGGTTACATAGAAACTGGAGGAGGAGAGGGAAATTGTCACACCACTACTACGTATTAAAAGCCATTCTAAACAAATAGGTTTAGAGTTTGGATCTAAAAAGAGCTACATCTGTAATAGTGCGAATATCAGGAGGTAACCTGTTCCAGAGTCTCGGGGCAGCAACTGCAAAAGCCTGGTCACCCCCCCTCCCATTTATACCTTGACTTGGGACTTCTAAAACCAGTAGATTTGAAGACCACAATGACCGGTTGTGCTCAAGCAGGGTTAAAATCTCGGACAAATACTCCGGGGCCAGGCCATTTAAGGCCTTGAAAACAAACAATACGATCTTAAAATCAATTCTAAAACGCACAGGGAGCCAATGTAGGGTGTAGAGAACGGGAGTGATGTGTGCACAGCTAGATGTATTTGTTAAAAAGCGAGCAGCAGCATTTTGCACAAGTTGAAGTCGTGAGATGGAGGTTTGATTCAAACCAACACAAAGAGCGTTACAGTAATCCAACCTTGAACAGACAAAAGCATGAATCGCCTTTTCTAGAGTGAAGTACACGATAGGCTCATAGAATCTTCTTTCCTATACCTGCAACTCAAATCATTGTCATTACACACATAAGGCCTCAAAACAACCATCTTAACCATTCACACTAGCAGAAGAAACACCGTAATACTGTAAATACTGCGTAAAACACTGATCAGACAATATCTCTCCCTCTCACAATATTTTCCTTATCACTAGACACACTATGACAAATAAACCCAACCTTTAACTCATACAAGGAACAGTACAAGGTAAACCACAGTCACTACAACGCACCAAATGGGTCTCTGGGTAGACCATTACATTACATCTAGCACTGCCCAACCGTACAACACTTCTGGAAAGGAAACTGTCCCTCATATTGGACTCTTTCCACCACTCTGAGACGTATCATCAATCACACCTGCCATCCACATTACGAAAGTAATACTCATGGCTTTAACTGTCGCCGCCTAAACTGGAGAAGCAGCAAAAAAAAAAGAAACATCTCACTATGGTTAGACCTCTTTATACAACACATGACAATGGAGATACTAACTGCACACACACACGCGCACACACACCTTTGTTAATTGTCCTGTATGTTTTGTTTGGCTGTAACAAAGAGAAACCTGTCGACATGTTACGTTCCCTGTGGGCAAGGCCTATTAGCTTCAATGGTAAGTTGCTGAGTAAGGGGGTTCTCTGTGGTTTGGACGTTTGGACAAGTATAAAAGGAAAGGGTTAAACCAGGTGGGAAGCAACAGCACATCCACAGCCAACATGAGCAACAGCAGCTTCAACATGAGGGGCAAGATCATCTTCTACGAGGACAGGAACTTCCAGGGTCGCTCCTATGAGTGCATGAGCGACTGCTATGACATGTCCTCCTACCTGAGCAGGTGCCACTCCTGCAGGGTGGAGAGCGGCTGCTTCATGGTCTACGACAAGCCCAACTACATGGGAAACCAGTACTTCATGAGGAGGGGCGAGTACTCTGACTACATGAGCATGATGGGAATGAGTGACTGCATCAGGTCCTGCCGCATGGTCCCCATGGTAGGTATACAATCACAGTAGGGTTGGGCGGTAATACGGTAATACGGTATACCGCGGGGGTCTTAAAAATAGCAACGGTTTCAATACAGTTTCAATACCGTCATTAAAAAAAATGCAATGCACTTATATAGGAGACAAGGATTAAATATTAAATATAATTTATGTAATTATGTGTGGTTGTCATCACGTGACAGTGTGGAGGAGAAAGTAGTTTATTTTGTAAGTTGTTATGTTATTATTGTTCCAGTATTAGTGTTTGGTATTCAGTTTCTGAACGGTGCACAAGCCAACAGTTTGGTGACGCCGTCTGAGCCTTACGTCATCATTTTTAAGTAATCACGGTAATACTGTATACAGTGGTAAAACAGGGAGGAGGTTTGACGGTACCAAAATTTGGATACCGCCAAGCCCTAAATCACACTATCGTTCTACTACGGGTGACATCACACACAAAAGCTACTCCACCAGGGGCAGCTCTACTGATTTTGTACCTCCTAGAGTTGAGAGGAATTTAGGTAAGGAGTCCTTTTTGTATGTAGCAACAAGCCTGTGGAACAGGTTGCCAGGAAATCTATAGATGGTCAGAAATTTAGGAGGTTTTAAGCAGGCACTGAAAAAATGGCTCAGATGCCAATCTTAGTATGTTTTTTTTGTTACTGTATTGTCTTGATGGATCTTTTTAATATATGTATGGATGTGATGATTGAATCTTGATCTGTTGCCACTTGCTCTGCAATGGAAATAAGCCCCAGGGCTTTATTGTGTTATCCTGACTTTGTTTAGTTTTTTTAATATATGGTGCAAAGCTGTATCGTATCTTATAACGAAAGGGTCAAATAAAATCAATCAATCAATCAATCAATCAATCAATGAAAACCTGACACTATAACATCCATTTGTTTTTATTCCCTTCAATAAAACAGCACAGAGGCCAGTTCAGGATGAGGATCTACGAGAGGGAGAACTTCGGGGGCCAGATGCACGAGCTTATGCACGACTGCGACAACGTCATGGACCACCACCGCATGTCCGACTGCATGTCCTGCCACGTGATGGAAGGCCACTGGATGATGTACGAGCAGGCCCGGTACAGAGGCAGGATGATGTACATGAGGCCCGGAGAGTACAGGAGCTTCAGGGAGATGGGCATGAACGGCATGAGGTTCATGAGCATGAGGCGCGTCATGGACTACTAAATATTCACCCAGTGTTTAAAATGCCAATAAATAAAGTAATTGATGCACTAAACACAAAGAAAAGGAATAAGAATTGTCTTCTTTGTAAATGTACAAGTTACATTAAAAAAAAAACAACTGTAAAATGGGGCGTGGGGGATCTCTCCCATGTAGTGAAAATAGGACAAGAGGTCATAAATCCCAAACTATTTTGTTTTTAATTAAAGAAAAATCTATACAAATGTATAAACATCTATACAAATGTATACACATGTAATAACAACATAACACATGTCACACATGGCATTTAAGACCCTTAGAAAGGTATAATGTGCAATTTTAGTTCAGACCATCCCATAAAACGTTTTCAAACAATCAATTGAAAGTGAAAGCACCATACATTGTTAGTTCTGAGGGCCATCCTTCTTTTCTTCACAAACTCACAAATCACGTGTTTTGACTCCATAAATGGGTTAGACCCTAATGTTCACAGCCCAGACTAGCAGCTAGCTTCTACACATCTAAGTAGCCTGTATGAGATGTGTATATACAGTATCTCACAAAAGTGAGTACACCCCTCACATTTTAGGAAATATTTCATTATATCTTTGAATGGGACAACACTGAAGAAATTACACTTTGCTACAATGTAAAGTATTAAGTGTACAGCTTGTATAACAGTGTAAATGTGCTGTCCCCTCAAAATCACTCAACACACAGCCATTAATGTCTAAACCACTGGCAACAAAAGTGAGTACACCCCTATGTTAAATTCCCATAGAGGCAGGCAGATTTTTATTTTTAAAGGCCAGTTATTTCATGGATCCAGGATACTATGCATCCTGATAAAGTTCCCTTGGCCTTTGGAATTAAAATAGCCCCACATCATCACATACCCTTCACCATACCTAGAATGCCCAGGTCTGGTGTAGTGGTTCTGGGCGCGATTATTTTTCTTCCTTTCGGTTTTCGTTAGTCAAAGTTTTTTTATTTTTTTATTCAGTAACGGATAGGATTTGTAATGTAGCGAAATACAATCCTTCACTCAAAAACATAATCAAGTACCTTTTAAAATACCGATTTTTAAAAACTACTTGAAAAATACAAAATACACAACAAAACTACTCAATACAGTAACGTGAGTAAATGTATTTTGTTACTTTCCACCTGTGCACACACACACATACACAGTGGAGCTGCCCCCTCTTTGTTTTTTTTGTTTTGTTTTTTTGTTGTCTTATTTTCTGTCTTTCTGTTTAAAAAAAATAAAATTATTTCTATTTTTATTTGTTTTTTTCTCTTCCCTGTTGTGTGATGTGTTCCCCATGTTGCCCCTTGGTGTTTCTATTGAATGTTGCAGTTTTTTTCGATTGCTAGACGACAGTGGGCTCAACTGGAGCAACATGTGCAAAACTCTAACCACAGTCTGCACAGCAGCAGTCCATGTGGACCAAACTCTAGTTTGTTTTTCATAGCTTGAACACAGTTTTCAAAACTCTACACACTTATCCCATGACTTTAACCACAACCTGCACAACACTGTGGATCAACAGCACTTTGTTCACACACTGCTGTCACAACTGTTAACCACACATTCAAAACAGTAAGGATTTCAGTCCGGTGCATTTCAAACACTGCTGACTGCAATGGTTTCTTGTTTTAGAATTGTTAGTGAACACATGCTGTATATACAATATATAGGGAAAGCTCCGAAAGATTTTTTTTGGAAATAAAGAAACACCAAATAAGAATTAATCAGTTATACACTATACTGTTTGAGAGAAACAGTGAACAGGTGAAAGAGCAAAGATACCATGTCCAGGTATGATGTTTGAGGTTACAGAAGTACAAACGTGAAAAACACTACCTTTACTATAGTAAAACTGCGTTCTTACTGTTTTTCAGAAAGTAATGAAGGTGGAAGCAATGGGAACCCCACATTCATTTGTATTTAGAGATGATGCAGGTGCATGGTAAGAGAGGACATTCAGTGTTCTTTATTACCCACCTTTAGTGTTGGGTAATAAAGTCACTCTAAAGATGAAAAGTTGCTATGTTCTGTCTTGTGTCGGAGTGGTTTTCCTCTCAGTGTGTTCTGAGTGACAGTGTGTGTGTTGTCTCAGTGAGGATTGTTCTGAGTGTCTGGCTGCTCTGAGCCTGTTCTGAGACGTGTGTGAAGAGTTGTGTTGCTGTGAATGAGTTTTGCAGGTGATGTGAACTGTTTAGCTCAGGTGACTGTTGGTAGTGCAAACTGTAGTTAGAGTTTTGCACATGTGGCTTCAGTTGTGCCCACTGTCATTTAGCAATCCAAAAAACTGTAATATGGAAAGAAGAAAAAAAAAAGTAGTACGATAAAGAATGTAATGTAATAACTTGACACTAAGAAAAGTACTACAATAAAGTATATATATATATGTGGTCAGTCAGCCTTCTAATTGGGTTAGGGGATTAGATTGTCACTTCCTGTGGCGGTGTGCGTTGGCCAGCTGCTGCAGCCCAGCACTCTCACACACCCCTCAGGTTCTCAGTGCCAGGGCTGTCGGCTGGGTGAATGCTCTGCACTGGAAATGGAGTGGGTCGTAGACCAGCACCACCCACAAAGTTATAGAATTATTATGAGTCATATTTCTATAATTATTATAGTTAGTGGAGGTAGATGGCCGCCCACCAAAAGCCCGGTTCTGTCAAGGTTAAAGGAAATTTATCCTCACCGCTGTCCCACTGAGTAAACTGTTGGCTCTCTGTATTTTATAGAGTGTGGTATAGCCCTGCTCCGTGTCTATAAAGTGACACTATGAATCAAATGGAATTAAATTGAATCGTCATTTAAAAAGACTGTAAGCAGGCATTCTCCACTCAGTGTTTGGCACCTAACCATGTCACCAGTGTTTGTCTTCTGAATGTGTAGAAAAATGTCTAGATGTGTATTGATATTTGTAAATGGGTAGAGCAATAGATGTATGAATGAGAGGGATTCATATTTAAAGTGAAATTTGTAACAGTAAATTAAAGTGTGCAACAAAAAAACAATGAGTTTTGCAGGTGATGTGAACTGTTTAGCTCAGGTGACTGTTGGTAGTGCAGACTGTAGTTAGAGTTTTGCACATGTGGCTTCAGTTGTGACTACTGTTGTTTAGCAATCGACAAAAAGCTGTAAGAAGAAAGGAACAAGTCAGTATTTCCAAATGGTGATATAGCACTGACTATGTACAATGCCACGGGGGCCTTTTTTTTTTTTTTTTTAAAACTGGGACCTGTTATAAATAGACTGTGTTCCACAATGCTCCAAAACAGACTGAATTACCTGTCTCTCATGTCTGCTGTGCAAATTGGATTTTACTGGCCTGATTAAGGACTTCTCTGCCAGAACAACTATGGAATATGGTGAAAGAAAGAGGGTGGTGCAATGACAAAGCAAGGACAGGCTTTTCTTTGTACACTGATACTGAGTGGCCATGAGGATGGATGTGCATGTGACCGGCTCAGCTGGTGAGCAGCTAACAGCCTCACTATGGTAAGGACAGTTATTGAAGGTCTGTTAGCATGTACAGACATTAATCAGATGAGCTCGAGGCAAGAAAGGGAAGACAGGGGGATGGAGAAGCTGTTGCCATGACATTCTAAAGCAATTTCATTTTCCTTCAGCAATACCAATGCCTCTTTCTGAGTTTAAGGTAACAGCTTCTCTGCCATTTACAGGGAGCCAGCAGTTCTTCCTTTGATTTCATTGATCAGCTAATTACAATGACAGAGAGAGATACAGAGGTGGTTAGTCCACAGCAGAATAGTTCAGCAGCTATTAACCACGGCTCTGTCATCTGAAATGTTATCTATCTGGCCCGGAAAGTGCCGGCACAGTGCGTTCCTTTTGAACCCGAAATCAATTAACCAAAAGTGAGAATATCCAGCAGCAAGGTTTTGTTCTGCTTCCCACAGAGACAAAGCCGTGTAGGAGGCTGATAAGAGGAAGGCCCTGAGGCCAGCTACTACTCTGATCATGTGTTCTCTCATCCCAGCTTTCCTTTTCACTTTATCAAAGAATTTTGGAATGCAAAATAATGCACTAGGCAGAGATGTGCCACACAGAGCCATGAGTCAGCAAGTTCCCTGCCAAAACCCTACAGCTGATCGCAGTGGTCGATTGCTCCTCATGAAGTCACAACGCTCGATAGCTATGAAAACCTGCAGGTTTTGGGCCATGATGGCATGCAGTGAGAAAGATGCAAATCGAGGTGTAGTCGAGGCAGAGCAGCCGGAGGATAAGAGGGAAAACAGAGGTGGGGTGACAGAGGCACCATTCTCCCTATTATAAGTCAGTCATATTGATTTTGAAGCTGTTATTTTAATGTCAAATAGTTACATAATGATTTAACTCAGTGATTGTGTTTGTATGGCTAGGTGACTCTGAAACCCTCTAAATGTTTACATGCGGGTTAGCAACCAAATTGCTCTCAAAGGACTACCATGTTAGAACCAAGGCCAGCATACTTCTTCCTGCCTCTTGGCAGACTGGAACATGAGGAATATCTGTGCTGTAATCCGACCGATGAAGTGGGAAATGGCCACTAAAAACACAAGAAGCATAAAAACATGTGCCGGGCGAGGCTATATGAAAATACTGTATAGGAGCATAGTGTTGTAAATATGTAGCGTATGTAGCAGTTAAGTAAACGGACTGCTGCTGTCATTTACAGAATTTAGCTGTCGTCATGTTTGAACTTTAATAGAGAGATGACACACAGTGAGAAAAGCTACATCTGTTTACGGTTAATAAACAGCAGCTTCTATCTGAATGGACAAAGCAGCTTACAACGTGGCTCTCAGTCACCGACAGGAGGAGACGGGGATCGAACCGTCAACCTTGTGAAAGGTAAAGGGACCCACTCTACCTGCTGAGCCACAGCCATCTCATTTCCCACTCTCTGTCTCTGTCTGTCTCTCTGTCTCTCTGTCTCTGTTTCTCTCTCTCTCTCTCTTTGTCTCTGTCTCTGTCTCTGTCTCTCTCTGTCTCTTGGTCTCTGTCTCAGTCTCTGTCTCTCTGTCTCTGGGTGTCTTTGTCTCTGTCTCTCTGTCTCTCTGTCTCTGGGTGTCTCTGCCTCTCTGTCTCTGTGTCTCTCAGTGTCTCTCTGGCTCTGTCTCTCTCTCTCTCTCTCTCTCTCTCTCTCTCTATCTTTGTCTCTGGGTGTCTCTGTCTCTCTGTCTTTGTGTCTCTCTGTCTCTGTCTCTGGGTGTCTCTGTCTCTCAGTGTCTCTCTGTCTCTGGGTGTCTTTGTCTCTGTCCCTGTGTCTCTCTGTCTCTGGGTGTCTCTGTCTCTCTGTCTTTGTGTCTCTCAGTGTCTCTCTGTCGCTGTCTATCTGTCTCTGTGATGGACAGGGATGTGTTAGCAGCAGATGGCGTCCAGGAGGCACAAGCAGCTCCTGATGGGACAGATGGACAGACTGGTCCCATTAACGCCAGGCGCCTCGCTCAGTCTCCTGCATGGACATTAAGCACACAGGTGGAGACAGGAGAGGAAAGACAGGAATCACAGATGATGGAGGAAGAGGAAGAGTCATTAGATGAAGCTGTAATGACTCCAAAGGGAAGCTGATTCGTGGCAGGAGCCAAATGTGAGACAGCAAGGATGACATGTGAGTAATGAGACTGCTAATCGGGGAGGGGAGGGGACTAAAGGTGTATTGAGTCATCAACTTCAGTTGTCTCTATTGGAAAGCTAAATAAATGAGAACGTGGAGGGCATTGGTATCACGGTCCAGAGAAAAGGCCTGCAGTCTGACAGGAGATTGATTCAGTGTCAGACAGGTTATGAAAGGGCATTGCATTCACCAAAGAAAAGAAATCTGGCCCTTATCTAATAATGATGACTCACTAGCACTTCATTAGGAGAATCTTTTGCGAGCCGTCAGATTCATCCGCTTTTTGCAAATGCAACTTTAACTTTGGAAAGCAAATGTGCCATTCGTACAGCAGTATACCGTGTTGATCTGTACCCAACATGTCAAGCCCCTTGAGGGTTTCCGCTAGAGATGGTCTGATACCATTTTTTGCTTCCCGATACCGATTCTGATATCTGAACTTGCGTATCGGCCGATACCGAGTACCGATCCGATACCAGTGTGTCATATATTTTATTATGTTTTAACAACTGTATACTACTATCCCTGTATGGATGTGATATGATTTCTATCTTTGTTGTCGGCCTGGCTCAGGTTAAACTCTTTGTGAAACATGAACAAACACAAACAATGAACGCCCCAGAACTTTCTTTTATTATGCAGTTTGACAGTCAGTTATAACGGAAAAAGAACATAAATAAACTACTTTAACGTAGATTTTCTTTAGGGCTTTATTACGTGGTATCGGATCGGTGCATAAAAACTCCAGTACTTCCCGATACCGATACCAGCGTTTTAGGCAGTATCGGAGCCGATACCAATACTGGTATCGGTATCGGAACATCTCTAGTTTCCTTTGCATGTAACACTGAAAAATATACAATATTGTATTTGGGCCCAAAGAATGAATGTCATTGTGAGGAGTGATAAACATAAATACACTGAAAAGGTGGTCAGAATCAGTATCTGCTTTTCTGCCAAGTAGGTTTTCAAGGAATTAGCTTCAAGTGAACTGCTGCTTGAGCAGATAATCCATGTTTGCTTACGTATAATGACAGAAAGTACAGCAGACTGATTGCAGATGCTGCAGCAGAGTGAAAGTCACGGCCAGAGCCAAGGCCTCCACCGAGCTGTACATGAGCAGCATTGTTCTCCACATACTGATTAGACCTTTAGTGACTTCCATTTCCTGAATCATTGTTTTCTTCCAGAGAGAGAGAGTTGTTTATTTGTCTTGACCTTGTGCAACTTTCAGCTCACAGCGTCCTTCGTGTCTGCCACTGTGAAATCAAATGTCTGTTCAGAGAGCCAGGATTATGAATGTTAAGCACATGTGCTTATATTGATTTGAGATGAAATGGACCACATGGGCCCTTGAATCCAAAAGATTTCCATTGCTCCTCTGATGTGGTTCATTTGTACCTTTTTATCATTCATCTGTAAAATAACATTGTATTCAATAAAGTACTTACTGAGACCTGGGGAAGTGGTGAAATGCATAATAAGAAGTCAGACAGTCTGCAATATTTGGAAAGATATTCTGGTTCTGGATATGGTGTTGGCTTCTTGACCAACCCGACTGTGGTAGAAGCTGCTGCGCCACATATGAAAAGCACTGGCTAACTGTAGGCCCAGTTTGTGCCTTTCACACACGCTGGTTGCATTTGCATTAGCATGCCTGATAAGTGCCGCTGGAAAAACAACATTGTACCCTAATGACATATATTCCTCTGCAGTGGCAGTAAACACAACAGGCCTGCTGATAATTGCTATATCCAGAGATTTAATGATATTTAGGGATGACGAAAAGTAAATCAAGATAGCATGGCATGGCTATGTACTGACACCCCCATCCCCCCCCCCCCGAAAAAACCGATGTGAGATTACACATGGCAAACAAATGAAAGCATGGGTGACATAGATATAGTGCACCACACGCTTGTAAATCTAGTTCGGGCACAGCCCAATGGAAGGAGAGCCCAGGGCAGACCCAGAGCACTTTGGAGGCTGATACCCACCATCTGGCCTGGGAATGCCTTGGCATCCCTCATAGACAGTTTAGGGACATGGGTTCTACACCAAAATAACATTTATTTTTCAACAACAGACTTAAAAAATTATAGTGGCTTCACTTGATTGTGGAGGTATTCGACACCCCCGGATGCAGCTCTGTTGTTTATGAGATGGAGAACAGCATGTTCAGTCCTCACAGGTCTGCAGAACATCCAGATGTTATACATTTACCACATTAAAAGGTGCACTAAGCGATGTTGGGTGACGTCTTTTCTTGTTGACGTTCAAAGTATTGTCAAACAAAACGGAGGCTAGCTCGCCCCTCCCTCCTCCTCATCCCGTCCCCTCCCCCTCCCTTCCGCGCACTAACCCTCCAACCCCCACCCCCAAATCCTTCTTGTCGGTTATTGGCTGGAAGACTGTTTGTTATGTTCAGTTGGCGCAGTTTGTTTTTGTTGCCGTTTGTGGAGCCTGGGCTGTCTACAGAGACCACGTTTTTTTTTTTTACAGTGTGTTCAGGGGACACGCAGCTAGCGGATAGTGAGGAGATGTTTGCTGTATGTGACACAAAATGTCTTTTTTTTTTAGCTTAAAAAAATGTGTGACATCGCTTAGAGCACCTTTAAGGCTGGCAACTGCAATATGTGGGTGTAAACATACAGGATTTGGACTCACAAGGCAGCATCAACAGGATGAGAAGTGGCGTGATACTCAGTTTTCGCTGTCACTATCATTCTCTCATATACATGTTACATGATTATTAGCTTCATGCATTTTTGGAGAGCAAAATAATGTAGACACATCCAACTGGATTTAAAGCAGACTTGGATTTTACAGTAACTGCAAGAGAGAGCTGGACTTCATTCTCACCAAATACTGTAGGTGTGTGGATTATCTCTGCAAACATGGACTTTGCTCTGTTTGCACTATTGAAGTCCTGTCTCAGTTAAGACAAACTCTTCTGCTAAACATGCCATGGCTTTGTTTTGGGACAAAGCCATGATAAGTCACACTCTATATATATTTGGTCCACTAAGAAGACACAGTTTGGACTCAGTTGGTATAACATTTCCTGTGACATTACAATTGCAACATAGCTGCAACATTCAGATAATACATGCACGTGCTGCCATGCTGGGTTTTAAACAACAGTGTGAAGTTGACAACATGCAAACTGTACCTTTGCTTTGATTCTCTGTAGTTTTATGCAGTTCTTATCTGAGGAACAGGTTTGATATAAACCCACTGGAGGGTCAGTCAACAACATGAGTGCATTTTCTGTCATTAAATGTGTCCACACTTATACACATTCATTCTTACCATGTATTCAGTTTTACTCACATTGGAACTTTTGGGGTTATGCGGTGAGAGAAAACTATTTCCTATGGAGCGCCGGTCAGAATAAGAACGGGAGCAATTAGAAAACGCTAAGCTAAATAATTGTTAACTCGATATCTAGAAAACTGATATAATGTGTTTATTTCCAACAACGTAATATTTCCACCTTTTGGCTTTTCACATCTTTTTTCCCAAATGCTGACATCATCATCATCCTAAAAGGAAGCAGAGAAGACTGCCCAACAGCGAATCAGCTGGGGAAAGTTCCTGACTGACCTATGCTCCTCAAAGAGCAGAACGGGTTAAGGCTCTGACACACCAACCTGATTATCGGCCGTCGGACAGTCTGGCGAGGTCAGTGACTCGAGTCTGTTCGGTGTGTTCCGTGTCGTCGTCAGTCGGAGGAGCCGTCGGCATCCATTTTGGCCGATTTGACTTGTTGAATCCAGTCGGACTCAATGACCAATCTGATTGGTGGAGTGCTAACCCTTGACTAGCCGACAACGCCAGTATCTTCTTGTTACTAGCCATCGTATGGCAACAACAATCCTTCTTGACTACTATCAATCCTCTCTGATGAAAACAATGACTGACGACAGCGTGTTCTGTGTTTACTAGGTCTAGAGAGATGTTCCATCATTTCCGGTTTTCATTTTTTGGGCGAAACAATGCAGATTAGCGCCGCCTGCTGTTATCGAGATGTATTACGTCTCGCGCACGGGCAGAATGTACGCTCAAGTCGGCATCGCTTCGGTGTGTTCCGAGGCACTTTTTTGAGAGACGGGAGCCGACTGATCAGTCCCACTGCCTTTTCTGCCGACGGTTGCCCGTCGGGTTGGCGTGTCAGAGCCTTTACAGGACATTGGTTTGGCTGAAGGTAAAGGTAAAGCTGCACTAATCTGTATTCGTAGTCATGCTAGCAGCATGGCTCTGTAGGGATGGCGGTGTTGCTCGGTTGGCCCGCCAGACTGAAATATCTCAACAACTACTGGACACATTCAGTGTTGTCCAGACATTCATGTTCCCCATAGGATGAATCTATAGCTTATTTTTAGTGATCCCCCACTTTCCCTCTAGCGCCACTAGCAGGTTGAAGCTTTTGTTTTTTTAGTGACATGTCACAATTAATCATTCTTGTTCCCCAGAGGATGAATCCTAATGACTTTGCGATCCCCTTGAATAGTCTTGGATAGATTGCCATGCCCTGTACACTCATCCATGCTGCCCCAAGGATTTGTCAATTGTGATAATGTTGGTGAGCCCATAACCTTTTCTTTAGCACCACCATCCAACACTTTGGTTTACGACCAAATACTTGGCACTCCTTTCAGCCTCAGCTGCTGTTAGTGTTGACTGCTATTTACTATTGCTATTAATTGTATTTCTTTACCTTGTGCTGTTAATGCAAACAACCCAAGTATAAATAGATACTCAATAAGATTCCCCTATCCTCGAAGGTTAACATTTCGATTACAAAACATTGGAAATAATACTTGAATAAGTCAATCTTCACCCACCTCCTACTGAAAGCTGCACACACTCTAACTTCTGTTTTAGTTTTCAGATGGGTGATGTAATTGACTTGAAACTGAGAGATCAGAGGTTTGAATCCAGAAAGAGTAACTGATCCTCCTAAATGGAACATTTGATTAAAGAAACCATAACTATACAAATAACTCCTCTGGACAGACAAACTAGAAGCATTTGTGAGAGCTATACAGAATTTATGAAAACCCATCAAATATACCACAGCAGAGAAACTGCATTAATACAATATTTTCTATGTGAAGAAGACTTTATTGATTGCGAGGGGAAATTACATTTTTACACTCGCACCAACAGGGCACATTCATTAATGGAGAGATATCAGAGCGAGACTCTCCATGTCCTCTCCTGCTATCTGTCCACACTCGTACCTGGTCCAGACGGGGACTTGAACCAGCGACCCTCACAGACTGAGCTGCTGCCACCACTGTGCTCTCTAACTTGGCCCACAAAGAAAGGCCTCCTTCTTATCATTGTCAAATGGGAACATTCAAAAAGTAATTAGGAGCAAAGGAAAGGCCCGTGTGGATACCGACCTCAATAACAGTTGTTTGGTTGGTAATAGGTCACTGGTGAATTCATTAACCCTTGTGTTGTCTTCTGCTCAACCATGCACTTGTTGTCCTTCTGGGTCAAAATTAATACTTTTTGGACCGTTTTTTTTATATTTTTGACACATTTTCTGACGTTTTTGTCACTTTTTTCAATGTTTTAGTCACTTTTTTCGCCACGTTTCCGATGCTATTTTTCACTAACACCAGCTTATTACCAATAGTTTTACACGTATTTTTGGAATTCATGGTCAATAAATCTCATGTATAGGAGATTATACCTAATTTTGAAATGATGAATGATTTTGAAATATTAGAGGAACGTATATGTTGGTGGAGAATCACAGACGTGTGTATGTCAAAGTTTAGTCAGGTTATGAAACCATTTCAAGTTTTTTCAAATGCTATAAAATTGAATACCCACAATTCAATGAAAGTAGTAATCGAGTACTTGCAATTTTTTGAGTAATTTGGTTAAAAAGAAACCCATAGTTCTGATATAGAAGTTTTGAAAACGAGTCAAATTTGACCCGAGGACAACATGAGGGTTAAAGCATGAAGAAATGTAATAAAGCAGGCTTAAACTCCTCTGACAGAATGTGGCTTTTAGAATCGTGCACATGTGCCACAGAGAGCCAGGAGTTGACAGATTTCCCGACAGCAGCTGCTCTCTGGTAAAGGACGGTTTCTTTTGGGAGATGTTCAGAATGAAATCAATCACATGTCTTTGAGTTAAGTATGTGGTTAGCTTAGCCTAGCATAAAGGCTGGATCAAGGGGCGGGGCGGGGGGCTGGACAGCTAGCCTCAGGAGCGATGCTGAGCTGTGTTGAAACACATTACAAACTTTCTTGGTTGTGGTATTGCTTTTTTTATATTTCATGAGATATGCATCCTCTTTCTTCCAATTCTTTTACAGAGTCAAACACAGTGATGAAGCAAGACAAGAACACACCCAGGGAACCTTATAAACCATGGACAATTTAGGTAAGAGGTAAAGGTAACACTTTATAAAGGTGACTGCTTTAGTTACACTGCATCACATCAGATGGACAGACAGGAGAAATGAGCATCCTGCTTAAAGTTTGTTCCCCTCAGGGTGGCCATGTTGGCTGTAAAACATCCACAAAACATCACAACATATGACTAGTTTTACATTTTGGTAGACTTGCTGATTAGATTTCTCTCTGAGAGTGAGACGAGAAGATGGATATCAATCTCATGTCTGTGTGTTGAATATGGAAGCTGGACACAGCACATACAGTATGTAGCTTAGCTTAGCTTAGCACCAAGACCAGGGAGAAAGCAGGGAGAAACAGCTAGCCTGGCTCTGTCCAAAGTTCAACGATACACCTTCACAGTAAAAAATGGGGTGTTAATATTTCAGAGTAAAGTTATTTTAACCCAGATAGAGTATTTTCAACATTTTAGAGAGTAAAGTTGCTCTATCAGTAGAGTTAAGAGTGAGTGTAAAAATCTGCAGATACGCAGTGACAATTTCAACTCTACAGCAGTGATAAATACCCGCCACTCTGCTGTACTGAAGTTTGGCACGTACATTGGTGGAGGAAGATTGCAAAGGAGTAGGTCACTGATATTGCTAGGTAAGTAACATCCCTGTGTTGTCAACACCAAACCGGTATTTTTTTAACTTTACACAGTTTTAGAGTTGTGCTGATGTTAGTTGAGGTCATATTACGAGTTCCATGCGGCGGTCCCCCTTGCAGTGAGCTCGTCATCAGTCAGCTAAATTAGCTTGTCAATTCAGATGTTTGACAGTAATAACTGTTATATGATATGCCCGTGGAATATGTTGGATATTTTTGTGAATGGGTTGCTGTTTCATATGGCTAAAAATGGGTAACATTAACTTAATCAGTTCGTTTGAAGGACACTACAGTTTGGCATGGTGATTGTGCTTGCCATGGGGTTAGCTAGCAATCAGTATCGGTAACTGTCTTTCTTTATGTGTTGCAATATTTTCACGAATGAAGTTGGTCAGAATGGTAAATACGTAAAATAACGTTCGCTAACAACAAAACATTTATACAGATAGTATTGTTAGCTAACGTTATTGTTAGCTTCCCAGGCTTCCCTACACTAAGGTTAATCTGTTTTTTTTATATACACTGGTAATGTTAGCATGCTTCTGATAGTTAGCTAGCTGTTGGTGTTATAAAACGATAACTTAGATCACTGATTGCATGACGGGTTTGTTTAACATTGCTTAACTATTTTAACGGTTACTGTTCGAACTAAAATAGCTAATGAGCTAGCTAACTTTGGCACATAGTTATTTGGTAGCTAATGGGACAACGTGCCTCTAAACTTTAACTAGCCTACACCCATTTGCTGCAGAAAATAGTAGCCTAACGTTATATTCAGCCAGTACAACTTTGTCTTCTTCAGCCTTTGTAATTGCAGTGTAACGTCTAAGTAATGCATAGTGCATTGCGTAGCACTACTGAGAGAAATGGATAGGTAGCTAACTCTTAGTTGAACCAGCCCTAAATGATGATTTTGAATATATATTTTCTTTGTTAACAGAGGCAAAATGCTGTTGCGCGTTCAGCTCGGGGAAGAGCAGAAATACGTCAAGTTGTCCGAGCTGACATTCAATGCTTTCTTGAAAGAAGGTGGGTATATTAGGTTAAAGCAATATATATCACCCTAATGACAAAATAATACAGCATTAACCCTTGTGTGGTCTTCCATTCGACCATGTAGTCTACTTGTCCTGAAAATCCACACTTCTTCTGACGTTTTCTTCTCTTTTAGCGACAATTTTGTCTCTTTTTTTCAATGTTTTGGGCTCCTTTTTTGACGTTTAACGCTTCTTTTCACTACCATTTATAAACACCACTAACACCAACTTATTACCAGTTTTAAACTATTTTGGAATTCATGGTCTGTACGCCTCATTTATATGAAATTATAGGCCTACCTAATTCTTGAGTTAAAAAAAAGCAGAAATTATGAATAATTTAGACTCATATTAAAGGAAGGATAATTACAGGAGGTTAAATGTCAACGTTCAGTCTGGTTTTGAAACATTATTTTTTTTTTCAAATGCTAATTTCTTTTTTTTTTTATTTATAAAACACCCACAAGTCAATGAAAGTAGAGATCCTATCTTTTGTTGTACTTGCGAAGCGTGATGTGTGGAATCATCCAAATTAGGTAGCTAGTTAAAAAGAAACCCATATTTCTGATATAGATATTTTGAAAAACGGGTCAAATTTGATCCGAAGACAACACAAGAGTTAAGCTATTATCTTATGATATCTAGTTAGGTCCATAATCATTTCTGCTGTGCTTTATATTTTCAGTAACATAAAATCAGGTGTAGATCCTTGTCTTTCATCATTTTGTGAATACATGAGGCAAACTTAAATATGACCTTGATGTTTTTTGTGTTTTTTTAAACAGTGTGTCTAAAATTCAACATACCAGAAAGCAGACAGCCAGACATTAAGGTGTATGACCAGTCTGACACAGAAGTTGACTCAGATGTTTTTGAAGAAATAGTGAAGGAGTCACCTGGAACTTTCAGAATCATGCTGGGCAATGGACTTGGTATTCATTCAGACAATTCACAAATTAGTTTGTTTAGTTTAAAGAATGAGAACATTTATTGTCTTAAAAATAACAGTTTCTTGTAATATGTTTCTATGTTTTGCACAAATTTCATAATGAACAGATACTTCTCAATCATCATCATGCTCGGGTACATCTGATGACACCGTCATTCTGAATTTCACTGTGTGACCATGTTGAAGAAGTAGCCGCTTGCGAAGGAAGCCAGCCTAAAAGGCCATGCCACATAAACTATGAGGCAAAAGCGGTAAGTGGTCAAGTTGCTGTTAAGTCCAATCTGAATGTTGTTTCATCATGGGAAGTGTTCTTAAGATAACTATTTTTTTAGCATTACATATGGTTTTACAATTACGGAAAGCACATTTTATTCCACCTATAGTTGATTGAAAAAATCCTAACATCAAAGCCTGGTGGTGAACGCATTATGCAAGAGTATGGAAAAACCAAATCTCTGACAGATGCCACCAGAAGACAGATGATTAACATACTTGCTGCTGAGATGACAGAAACACATGGGTAAGCATTAAGCATATAGATGGGCTGCAAAGAAACATTGTTATTATTTTACAGTTATTAATTATGTAAAATGTGTTGTGCAATGTCAATTCAGTGTGATGTTAACTTTGAATTCATATGCTAGGACATCCCCCCCCAAAAGTGTCAGAGTGACGTATGCACAGGGGATAGTAGCTTTGTTTCCCTATCTAGAAGACCCATACTCACAGCATGGATATGTAACTAAATGGGTTATTGCAACATTATGCACATATTCACTCTTTGAAATGGGAATAGTACTCCTTTATAATTTATTTATAATCACATAGGAACATTACTACGATCCGGAGAGTGGTTCGGGATACCTTGCATGGCGATTGAAGACCATACAAAGAAAAACAGCAGAGGAAAGAGGTGCCTCAGTCAGCAAATCTCCTAAAGGTATGTTTACTGATCAGTGACATATAATTATAATGGTGACTTGTGAATTGTACAGAAAGGACTTCTTAACATTGTATTTTGTCTTAAGTTGGTGGGCCAGGCCGTGGTCGTCAGCCCTTCACCTATGACAGAGAGCCATCTGATGAGGATGTGGAAGCAGCTATTGCTGTTTTGAGACACTCTGCCGATGAAAACACTGTCCGTGAGAAGATGAAAATGACCTTCACATATCGGCAAGTAATGGTCAACGATGAAGCCAAATCATCAGATGTCTTCTTGGTCTTCCCAAGATTTCTGGACACACCAGGACTGGTATGACAACTTAATTCATTGCATCACCAAAATATCCAATGTAGCATCAGGTAACACTCATCATTTCTGTCTTTGTGTGTTACATTGCAGATAGAACAAGATTTCAGACTTCTGTTTGGTGAGGCCACGGCCAACAAATTCTTGGAGAAGTGGTCAACCACTTTCAAAGCAAAAGTAATAAAGGAAAGCCATGGACTTGTACCCACCACAGAACTCTTGGATTTGATGCGCAATGCTGAGTCAGCTGCTGAAGTTGAGAATGGTATGAATGAACTGTTTTACTTTTTATTATGTAGGCGTCCAGTATACATTTCCGTAATGGTGCAAGTTGTCAATTTGAATGTTATGCTATGGCATAATGTTAACCAGGTTTTTATTTACTTATTTGTAGGCTGGGACAGTGACATGTCTGCCATCTTGCTGCTGCTACATTTGCTACCACCATCTGCACAAGGTAGAAAGAGGCCGGGAAGGATGTCTGCATATCAAGCTGTAGATCAACTCATCAGATTTCAAAAGGTATGCTTAACAGTTGTTTAAAATATATCTTCCATCACGTCAATCTTGTGCACAGTTTGAGGTGATCTGATCTATTGTCAGAGATTAGTCACCAAAACAATTCTGTTGAATGTGTTTTGTTGTAGGTTGGAACCAGTGTGCAGCAGCATCTAGACAACATCACCCAAAGCAGTCAGCCCTACCTTCTCGCCCAGGGATCCACACAGAGCAGCATTCACTCCTACTTCATTGTGGTTGACAAGCATGCAGTTCCATGCAAGGCAACAGGTTCAGTAGGAGCTTTTGACGAAGTCTTTAAAGCCCATTACGTCTTTGGTACGTCATACAGTTCTTCCTTGAGCAGCTTTTTCACATTTGTGCAAACAACCATCTATAACATCGACATGGGGGAAACAAAGGAGACTCCTAGAGTTGCAGAGTTGCGAGCAAGAATGGTGCGTTGAGATAAAACTATTTAGTGTTTTCTTTGCAAAAGTGACCATGGAAGTCCAAACAACCTTGTTAAGCACCTTAAGGTAATTCATGGGCTATGTACAGGCAGGACTCTTTTTCTGAAATGTGGTCAAGAAGGATGCACACGTTCTTTTGGTAGCTTTTCTCGTTTTAGAAAGCATCTTAATAAGTGCCATGGAAGCAGTTTAGTTGATTCTGTAGAAGATGATCTTTCATATCCTCAAAGTACCGTCAACACAAGTAATGTTTCTCACGTTGAAATGTCGACTGAATGTTTAGAGGCTGAGTCAGAGTTACTTTTGCCATACATTGTAAATAGTTGTGCAGCTGTAATTTCTGATCTAAAGGCAGCAGGTGTTGGCCAAAGTACAGTGAATTCTGTAGTGAATTCCATGGAAGAGATCGTTCAAGATATCCATCAGCATGCTAAAGAGACAGTGATAAAGCATGTATTTAGTAATGAAAGAGAAACCGAAATGTGCAAGAAAGTTGAGGCGTGTTTTGAGGGGTTAGAGAATCCTTTCACAATTCTAAATTCGGAATACAAGCGATCAAAATTTATGACTGCCAAGTGGGAAATAGTAGAACCAGTTGAATGTGTGATTGGTTCAAGATTTGACACAAGACGAAATAAAAAGACTGGAACATATGATCAGGTAGTAGTTCAAGATAAATTCATGTATATTCCAATTTTATCTACACTGCAGTCAATATTTAAAAGTCAGTATGTTGCAGAAATGTTGCAAAGCTCAGCTACCAGCAACTCTAGACTGAGAGATATTTGTGATGGATCTTTTTTTAAAAGTCACCCCCTGTTCTCAACTGAGAAGCAGACAATACAGGTCCAGATGTTCTATGATGATTTTGAGGTCGCCAACCCTCTGGGTTCTAAGCGAGGTATTCATAAATTGGGTGGAGTATATTTTACTTTAAGAAACTTCTCTCCAAAATGGAATTCTTTTTTGGCTAACATACACCTGTGCGCCTTATTTCATACTCAAGATGTTAAACGGTATGGTTTTAGTGAAATTTTTGCTCCCATTGTTCGAGACATTAAAGTGTTAGAGAGTGATGGTATTGAGATTCCATTATACAGTGGTTATGTACGTGGCACTGTAGTACAGGTAACAGGTGATAATTTGGGTTTGCATAGTTTGTTTGGTCTGGTGGAGTCTTTCAGTGCAAGGTACTGTTGCAGGTTCTGTTTAGCGGAAAAGGAGGACTTTCAAACAGAATTCTCTGAAGATTCTTCCAAAATAGTTTTACGCACCAAAGATATGCACACTGCTCACTGTCAAGAAATGGCTTGTAATCCATCCCTTCCATATGTTTTTGGTGTGAAAAGGTCATGCATATTAAATTCATTGATGTATTTTCACACAACTGAGAACTTCTCAGTTGATGTGATGCATGATGTGTTAGAAGGGGTGGGCCAGTACGAATTGAAGTTATTATTTCTGTATTTGAAGGAAAAACATGTTACGTTCAGGAGAAATACATTCAAGAATACAAAGTTTTGATTATGGTTTCCTGGAGAGAAACAATAGGCCTGTGGCTGTTAATTTAGGTGAAGGATCTAATGATCTGGGACTGAATGCAGTTCAGTCCTGGTGCTTACTTAGGAATGTACCTCTTATCTTTGGAGATTTGGTAACTTCTACTGACGAACACTGGGGCCTGCTTCTTTTATTACTTCAAATAATTAACATTATATTCTCGCCCATGTTATCTCAAGGTCTATGTGTATATTTAAAACATTTAATTGTGATCATCATACACTGTTTAAGAAGTTGTATCCTCAGAAAAAACTTCTACCAAAGCACCATTTTCTTATCCACTATCCCCGCTGCATCCAGAAAATAGGGCCTGTACTTCATAGTTGGTGTATGAGGTATGAAGGCAAACATAATTTTTTCAAAAAACAGCTTAAATCGTTTAAAAATATTACCAAAACGCTGGCAAAAAAGCATCAGAATCATATGGCATATAGTTGGCGAAGTTCAACAACTTTTAGTCGGTTAGATATTGGTCCAGGAAAAATGGTGGCTTTAAATATGGTAAAAGGAGGTTCTGGAATTGCTATGGCAATGCAAGTGCCCAGTAGCATTCAGGTTATGAAGGTTAATTGGGCTAAACATAATGGGTTTGTTTATCGCCCACACTTGGTTATCTGTGGCAAAGTTGAATCTGAAGTGCCCTTGTTTTATCAGATTGAGTCAGTTCTGATAATGTGTGAAAAACTGTTGCTACTCACCGTGCCTTTAGTTACAGTAACCTTTCAAGAACATTTCCATGCATATGAGGTGATCAGATCAAAGCATGATTTAGTTTGTTTTCATGTCGACAACCTGCACTACCCTAGGCCTTTTGACATACAAATGTCATATGGAGGAAATGACACAGCTCTCCTTGTTGTGCCATATTGCTTTCTCTGGTGAACATTTTTATGATGTTATACTTCTCTGTCATAGACAAGGCAATGGGTTTGCAATGTAAATTCACTGACATTGAAATCATTTTTTTTTTTTTCAATAAATGTGGGTGCTGTCATCTTGTTATTGTGCTTGATTTCATTTGATAGTATTGATAGTTATGTAATTCAGTAACGCTGCATCATATTATTTATACTGAAGAAAAAAAAACACTGTAGAGAGATGAAAAGTAAATATCATTACACTTTAAAGTGTCATTTTTTTAAAGTAAAATTGTAGTTAAATTAACTCTATACAGTGTAACCATATTACTCTTAACAGTGTGATTAAACTACAGTGTTAAATATTTTTACACATTTCATTGTTATTTTTTACACAATATTGAGTAGAATTAACTCTAAAAATTTGACACTGACCAAAGAGTAAATTTTACACTGATTTCGAGTGGGACCAAATGTTATCTGAAACAGAGTTAAATTCAACTCGATAGGAGTTAAATTAACACTTCTGTTTTTACTGTGTACCAACACCTCCAAAGCTCAGCCTAAGCCCCTCCCTCAAACAGCCATTGTCCAGTCACAGCCAGCATGCACAGGGGTCGGAGGGTTAGGGTTAGAAAGAAATACCATGATATTTCATCATGTGATACAGGGACCATGTGCTGTCTGCCTGGAACACGCAGCTCATTACAGAGCGTGTCGTCTCCAAGATCTGCCGAATGTAGCCATCAAATGTAACGCTGGTTGGTCATTATCTCGACGCACGAAAACAGAGAGCACTTGATGGAGCTACTGTTAGTTAGCTAGTCAATAAAAGAAACTTTGTCCACATATAGCTCCAACAAGTAACCCCCTAAAACTCTAGATAGCAGATACAAGGTGTTCATTTTTTTAGGGGAAGGGAAGTAACCCAACAAATATACTGGTTTTAACCCAAACCACCAGCTTTCTCTAAACTTAACTATGTAGTTTTGGTGCCTAAACCTTTTTATATCGTGACTGTTACGTCTAGGTATGAGGACGGAAAACAGTCTGTGGGTTGTATTTCCTGCCACCACAAAGGACATATATGGTGGTTTGGTTTGGAGGACTGGTTGGTTGGTTTGGTTACATTTGAACTTTGGACAGAGACAGGCTAGCTGTTTCCCCCTGCTTTTATGCTAAGCTAACCGTGTCCGGACACCAGCTGCATATTTAACACACAGACATGAGATTGATATCCATCTGAATATCTAACTTTCAGAGAAAAAGCAATGTTCCCAAAAGGCTGAACTATTCTTTTAAATCAAATCAATCAAAGACAACAATGAAGACATACAACATCTTGTAGTAACCAAATTCATGTTGGCTCCAGAGGACATACACATAATAATAATAATCATAATAATAATAATAATAATAATAATAATAATGATAATGGGTGGAGGAGCCGTGGCTACAGAGCTGCCTAGCACAGTAATACTTAATGTTAGAGGAAGGATGCTTTGTGCTGGACAGGCAGACACACACACACACACACACACACACACACACACACACACACACACACACACACACACACGCACACTGAAGTACATTCGGAGTAAAAACACTTCATAATTGTCATCATGCAATAAAGAATAACAGCTATTTGCTTTAAAAAAAACATGGCACATAGGTGATCATTGTCTCAATCATCATCAGATACACATCAAATATAGACATTTCTTAACAAATATAAAGTTATTGCATTTCCATTATTACTTCATATAAGACATTATATGCAAGGCATACTGTGGAAATCTTCTCTACCCAAAGTGAATTGTGGGTAGCGACGAGCTGATTGTCCTTTTGTTACCAAATGGCTTCTAGTTGAGAAGTGCAGACAGTAAGCATCCCTTCTTTAACGTTTCTCCGAGCTACTGGCCTCTCAGAGCTCCCCGAAAAACACGCGCACACAGATAAGAGGCAACACACGCCTGATGATGTCACAGTGATGTCAGCAGGGTCGTCTCAGCTTGGGCTCGGAGAGTATAAAACCTCAGACAAAAAGAAGCTCATAAAAGTCTATCAAGTTGAATTATGGCAATTCTAGGACCCACTACTAGGGTCTTAAAGTCAGGATATCTAATGTTGACCATTCCTTTTTGTAAATCTCCCTCTTTGACTTTATGAAAAACTAAATGCCTGCAAGTCCAAATCAGACACTAAAGCCTGGTTCACACGGGACGATTTTAAAATTGTCGGCCGATTTTCCAATCCTGAGAGACTCCACACACGGCGATAAAAAATCCCGGGTCTAACAGTTTTGGTCGTACAGTGTGTGGTGCGCAGCACACGGCAAAATCAACACATCACACACGAACCGATTTGACTCCCGAGCATTCCCAGGTCAGACGGGAAATCTCGCAAAATCCCTCGAGATCAAACGTGACTTCAGAGTAAACAATCATGGCGGACGAAGAGGATGCAGTGGCGAAAATCTGTAGTTTGTTTTTAACCGAAAAAAAAAAAAAAAAACGTTATCACAGGTCGACGAGTTGGCCCTCCATCTCCGACGTCCACCGGACTTTCTGGTGCGCCATGCCGCCGGCTGTTTTGATTTTGTTTCCCGGTGCTTTCCTCGCCGCCTCGTCACCTCGCTTTCTGATTGGCTACACGCCACAGTCCACAGGCTGCGTGCTCGTTTGTCCCCGGGGGACACCACACACGAGGAGAAATCGGGCCAAAACAATCCAACATGTTGGATATCCCCGATTTGAGATGGGAGCGGTCCCGACGTCCTTCCGAGCAGACGAGAGCAGTCTTAACACACCACACACGGCAGGAATATCTGATCAGATTATTTTACCATAATCGGAGCATCCTTAAGATTGTCAGAAGGGATGAATCGGGGTTAAAATCGGCCTAATTATCCTGCCGTGTGAACCAGGCTTAAGCATCTTCCAAAGCGATGGTTTCCTGCCGACAGCGACTGGTGGCAGTGCTCCTCAGGGTGTTGTTAAAGCTGCTTAAAGTTAAGTTATCATGTGTTGCATGTCACGGACGCTCAACGATAAACTAAGCATAAACAACCTTTCATAATGTCAGTAATGACAACATACTGGAGCTCGTCAACTTCAGAAGCATCAGTGAACGCACCACAGGCTGCTCTCATATGTACCGTGTGCTGACGATGGTAGATTTGGGAACCACTGGTCTCACACCATCGATTTTTGAACATTTCATAGACTACACTGAATGAGTTGATTCATTAAAATGAATAATCAGACGAATTGAAAATGAAAGTAATTGTCATTTGTGAAGTTACGAGTCATGTCTTGGAAAATGCCCCCGACTTGAGTTATACGGAGCACAATAACACTGCTACGGTCTTCTGTCATACATAGAATTATACAGTTGGCCCATTAACGCTTTATCTACATTGTGAATGCTTCATCGTGTTGTGATAGTCATAGTTTCCATGCAGTCTGAATGGTACTTGATGACACCACATCAGATTAAGTGTTAGCAGGTTTCTGAGCTGCTTCACTGGCTGCTGGGTAAAACACAGCACAGCCTGGGCTCCCTTCATATTTCAACTTCTTGCTTTGGTCAGTAGTTAAAACCCTTTGTTTCATCTGAGCTGGCTCAGCCCACGAGCATGGCACTAACACTGCTGAGGTTAGAGGTTCAACACTAGGTCCATATACACCTCACATGTATATACATCCTGCACTGTGCTACACACTACACACCGGGCTGCACCGTGCACACACTGTGCTACTACACGCTGTGCTACTACACGCTGTGCTACTACACGCTGTGATGCACACTGTGTGCACGCTTTGCAGTCTCGTCATGTACACACTCCATCTGACACACGGGGGTCACGCTGAGCAGAGAAGTCTGCCTGAGTGACACCCATCTTTGTGCGTGAGTGTGTGTAAAAGTGTATGTGTGGCAGAGGGAATTGTGGCTAATTTGTCAGACAGATGTGCTGCCAGACAGCCCAGCTGTTCCCCCCCACCCACCCCCACACGCATACACGTAAACCCACACACAAAGCCTCGGAAGGAGACAGAGTGAGTCATGAAATTTACATTCCCACCTAACAGCTTTCAGAGAGCTGCTGCTGGGACTAGTGGAGAAACACTGCTGGTATGAAGTCACACACACACACACACACACACACACACACACACACACACTCACACACAAACACTTAATCACACGTCACTGAGGGAGAACCAGTGTGTTGAATAATACTGTTCATACAAAAAAAAATCCAGAATAATAGCTTTTCCACCGCCTTGATTGTTTGACACGCAGGTGAGCCAATAGGAATGATTGTCGAAAAAGGCACCGCCGCTGCTTCTTCCTGCTCCATGAGCGCACACTCACCTCAGGACATACTGCCATCCCAGGAAGAAGGGGGGAGGGGGGGTACTTTGGAAGACTCAAGAGTTAGTGAGGGAGAGGCTGGGAGGGGATGATAGGCACTCAGACCTGCTGGAGGACAGAGGCTGCAGCCATGAGGAGGCCCAGCAGGAAGCACAGGCCTGGGGGCAGAGGGGAAGGCCCAGGGCCCCCGGACGAGTGGATGGAGGAGGTCTGGATCTCAGAATTGAGGAAGGCAGAGAGGGGGACGTGGGAGACCAGCGTGGGGCTGGCATAGTTGATGAGGGAATCGATCTTCTCGGCCTCCTTACTGCAGGCTTCGATCTGGAAAATACAAGAGAGCACGCTGAACACTCTTACCCGCTAATTAGTTTTAAAATGCACTCTGGATTTATTATAGGCTGGAAGTCATCAAGTCATTGTCATCTACCTTTTATGATGAACTGTATATGAAAGTATGTTGATGTTGTTTTGACTTTGAGGTTTCAAAGTCTGACACGGTGGTTCCCCAACACTCCCACGCGCAGTTTTAAAGCGTTGATGTCATGGTTTACTTTCCCTCTTTGAACTGAGCTGATAATAGGAGCTGTTTCCTTACTGTTTTGGCACTTTAGTGTGAACAGAGATCCGTACAGAAACAACCAGAAAATACTGTTGTGGACACATATCATTCCCACACATTTACATGTCAGATTCAACCAGCTTATTTCGGAAAAAGTTTCCCGACCCTTTTCAAAAGATGGTACTAAGATGGCGTCGTGGGCGGCTGTCATGTCTAGAGCTCCACCTCAACTTTGCTCTTTTTCTTGTTTAGTTTTTAATTTGTATATTTTGCTTTAGGCTCCACCCCCTGTGACTGGACCCTGAGATCCTGACGGGCAGACCCCAGGCTCCGCCCCCTTTGTGACTGGACCGTGAGATCCTGACGGGCAGACCCCAGGCTCCGCCCCCTCTGTGATTGGGCCGTAAGCTAGTGACGGGCAGACCACAGGCTCCGCCCTCTCCTGTACGACTGTGCGCTCACCCACAGCTGCAACAGCATCATTAAGTTCGCTGACCGTCTTTGGACCAATCAGCGGCGACGATGATAAGAGTGACGCTGCTGAGATGACAGGTCAGTTCTCATAAAAGCCTGTTGTTGTTTATATTTAAATCTAAATACTTTTTTGCCTGAGTTACCCATACACATAATAATGAGCCTGGCTTAAATCCTCTGCCATACCAGCTGGTTGGGGCTAACTGCATTCTGGGATACTGTGTCAGCAGCCGTAGTATCCTCAATAAAACAGAACACTGCTGCTCATTTGGACTGTACTGGGCTGGATGTGGACAGACATTAAATTAGAATAACTTTGGTGAATCAATGAAAAGCTAAACTGTCCATCATCATTCAGTTTCAGGGTTGTTGGTTCTGCTTTTGCATAAAAAGCTTTAATTACATTTATAATCCTATTTAAGGAATTATTTTGTTCTGTTTTTCTTTTTTTTGCCTCCATCAACCCTGGGATGAATATGACTCTACTTCTCACAAAGTCGGAGAAGCTGTTGCCTAGTAACAGCTAAACCTAAAAGCCACCAGAAGAAGCTTCCCTTAACTACCGTGAGCCTTGTTGGTTTTGTGTTTTTTCTTCAGCTGCCTCATCTGTCTAAATGCCAACGTTCTGCCTCTTCCTATTTTCATCAACATTTCAGAAAAGTCATCAACAAGACCTAGCCTGACCCACATCCAGATGCTGGGTCTGGGAACTCACCATTGACAGGACTCAATCCGAGGGACGGGATAAACGGTTGTCTTTCAAATTCCCTCTCCACGCAATAGGATAGCACTACTACCAGGTAGAGCAACGAAGAAGGTAGCGGAGCTAGTTGATAGATTAAACTTTTGCTGTATCTGGTCGGCAAAACTCCGACCACATCTTCCTTTTTTAAGAATGACTTCAGTGCCGTTTTTTGTTCTTTTCTCAAAGAAAAGCTTAACTCCAAGTCTTCCAGAAGACCGCTGTTCCCAGCAGCAGCAGCCATAAGCCCGCCCACCGACTCTATACACAATGTGATTGGCCTGACTAGAGTTTGGTTTTTTCAGCTCGCAAGCCAACGGAGAGTTGCTAGACGCTCAATTTGCTGCCGCTAGGGTGCATCTAGACTTCTAGGCTACAACAGGCCCACTAGTCGCTGTGAATTCTTACACTTTGGGCCAATCAGACATTACCCAGACTTTGTACTCTGGAGCTGGCACGGTAAAAAGCATCTGATGTCCGATCCAACAGCTCCTCTGGGAAATGTCTAGAGAAGTTCAGGTTTGCAGTACATGTGTAAAAGTTTCAGTGGGATGTTCTCTTGGTCAGCTGCAGCTACAACTGGAAACGGGAGCGCTAACAGCGCTAACAGAGCATCAGTTAGCTGCTTCTCTTTGAAATCGCTTTTTTTTTCAGAAATGCGATGCTGTCTTCCGGGGGCGCAGTTAGTGACAGTGTGGGCTCAGTGCTTGCTCCGACAGCTTGGCGGAGTAGCAACGGGCTAACAACAAAGAGACTCAGCGAAGGGCCCATTGTTTCTTAATCTCTGAGGTTATTTCAAAAGCTCTTAACATAACTTCCTTTTTGGAAAATATAAGGTCACAGTGTTTCTTGCTATGCTCAATGCACAATACCCTGACATTAGCTCTCCTGGTGACGATTAATGATATAGTGTGCTGTTGTTTCTGCTGTGTGTCATGTAGCTGATCTTTTTATAGGTTTTTATGAAAAATGCCAGTTACATAATCAGTATGGCTGATCTGATGCAGTCTGATGTCTACTGTGTTTAAGATGTAGAAGCAGAACTTTGAAACTGACTTGCTCAAACTGTTCAACTACTCCAATTATTCTTTCAGCTCAGAGAGATGTCTGTGCACTCAGAAGGTCAAGGCTTTTAATGTTGATTTCTGAGACGTTTTCTTCTGACAGAGAATTCATCTTTTTGATTAGCTCTTTCAAACTAAGTCTAAGTTTGTTCTTGCAGTTTTACTCTCTCTCTCTCTCTCTCTCTCTCTCTCTCTCTCTCTCTCTCTCTCTTCATGTCTTCCACTCTTTCTTCTTTTTCTGTCCATCCTTTAATCCCCCCACCACACACTATCAGTCTATCTGCAGCTTTTGTATGAAACATGTTCAACGCTTTTGGGCATGAACTGATTCTGCTCTAAGATTAGATCAGATTGCTACCAGATAGAGCCAGCTGTACTGTGTTTGTAACCCACTTCCTGGCTGGCACACATACACCGCTTCCTATTAGAATAACCTGACACGATCCCCTTTCATGACCTAAGGGTACAATATGAGTTTTTATGTCTTTTACATCTACAATCAATTATGAGATCCCTTCTCTAAGGCCATAGATAGAATAAGGGTTCCTTCACACTGGCTGCGTGGCGTGTCCGTTTATATTTCAGCTCCCATGTTAACAGGTTAGAGCTTGCACGCTGCCAGCGTGACACGCACGTCTCAAAAATACGTGCATGCTAGAAATAGGACCGACGCCTATTTTTCACACGACACGCAAGCGTTTTGGAAGCGTTTCCATTCAAAACAGAATAGGAAAAGATGTTTATATGTCATTTTGACACAAATACATTTAATAAATGACATGTTGATGTTTGAAAGTCTTTAGGTTTTGACATAAATGCAGATATAAATGTAATTTAAAAAAATAAATAATTATCGATTTTCAAATATTGCACCTGTCAATACAGAACGAAATATTCTGTAGCCTATTTTGTTGTCTTTGCTGTTATCAAATCAGTATGTATTTATGTTTAACATTTCATTTTATCAATGGGAAACATACATGTGTACAGACAAGGCTAGCAGCAGCAGCAGCGCCGCGCCAGACACATTTCTGGTGTGTAAAGACATAGCAGACAACACTATCTGACTCTCTGTTACTGGGGATTATGTTCAAAGTTTCTCATTTATTAAATAATTGCTTAAAACATTCAAACAAGGTTTTGTGTCGGAGTCCGAACATTCCAAAATCTTAATTTTAACTTAAAGATTTTCATTTTCACTGTAAATGCATATCGGTTTTAACTACTAATAATCGTTATCGGCTATAGAAAAACCAGTATCGGTCGATCCCTGGTCTGAACAGAAGCCTCACTCACTTTTATGTACGGCACTCATGCTGTTTGAACCTGTAACATTTCCAAAACCCTTTCATCATAGCACAAGTCTGTATTGAATGTTGTCACAATGACATTCAGGCTGCAGCAGCACAAGGTTGAATACAAACAGAGAGAGATAAATGCATGTCTGGTCCCACCTTCTCTATCATCTCTCATGCACAACGGAAATAAAATTGGTTTAATTTAACCAGGAAACAAGCATGAAAGAGCCAACTAAGTATTTAATGAGATCACATCAGTCTATAAAAAGGTTTGGTAACACTTGACTTGAAGGTGTGGACATAATCGTGACATGACACTGTCATAACTATGACATGACACTGTCATGAACATGTCATAAACGTTATAAACAAGTCATAAACGTTTATGACTTCTGTCATTAAGTGTCATTCGGTTTTTGTCACGAACAGTTGACATTGTTTGGGTTGTCTTGATTATCACAACTTGACATTAATCAAAGCGACATTACCAGAAGTTGTCTTGGTCATGACAAGTTGACATTACATTTGTTTGGGACGACTTGACATTAAACAGGATGACACTGTTGTCAAGTTGTCATGACAAAGACATCCTCTGGTAATGTCATCCTGGTTAATGTCAAGTTGTCATTACAAAGACATCCCAAACAAATTTAATGTCAACTTGTCATGACCAAGACAACTTCTGGTAATGTCACTTTGATTAATGTCAAGTTGTCATAATCAAGACAACCCAAACAATGTCAACTTGATATGATATGATTCATGACAAAAACCGAATGACACTTAATGACAGAAGTCATAAACGTTTATGACTTGTTTATAACGTTTATGACACGTTCATGACAGTGTCATGTCATAGTTATGACAGTGTCATGTCACGATTATGTCCATACCTTCAAGTAAAGTATTACCAAAGGTTTTCTCCTCTCATGGTGCAAGGCAAAAAAGGTTACAAGACATCATGTACAGCCATTATAATAATCACACTACCACTCTTTTCCTACATGTCCATTCAAAGTGGAAACTAGGGGCCAATCACGCCCGAACTTCAAGACCCATGGCTGCACACACATCCATCCAATGCTGATAGGGCATTTCAAACCTTTCAAACTGATGACTGATGACAGATACTGTATGACTTTAGGTTTAGTGTTTTACAGTCCAGGATGGATTGTACAAAGTGTAAAGTAAATCATGACAATAACCATGTGATTTTAGCTAAGTAGCTCCGCCAAGGAGGATTTGTTTTCGGTTCCATTTGTCCGTTTGTTGGTCCGTCTGTCGGATTACAGAAGAATGTCTGGCCTGATCTTCATTAAACTTGGTGGAAGGGAGACGCATGAGCCAAGGAAGAACCCATTACATTTTGGAGCGGATGTAAATCACGGAGCGGACACACAAATTATTTTTCTGTTTTGGTAACATTGCGAGATAGGGCGTTTGTGCTTTGTTGGAATAATATCTGCCAGAGCAAATGAAACATTGGTCTGGTTCCCAGGATACCACGTATCTAGTCAGAGACCAGAAGGGAAGTGCTTGAGCACCACCTGGGGTCTATCCGTGCATGTGCCTGGCTAACCCTCAATCAAAGGAAGGTTGCCTTCTGCACTGCTTATATGGAATAAGTGCATGAGAAAAGGAGACAGTTAAGGGGGAAAACCTTTATGGAAAATTTGATTTTAAAAATGGAGTGCAAATGTGCAACTGGTAATATAAAACAGACACAGAAAAGGGCAGATCCAGTAAAAAGGGTGATAGTGCTGTACGTAACAGTCAAACCTTTGTTAATGACCTGAACTCTTTCTGCTTTAGATGTGACACTATGGATGGCAGGACAGAATATGAGGAATGTCTCTGTAGAGACATCAATAGTCATCAATGAGTCTTTTTGAACTGTAGCCAAACAGGACTAGTGGCCCAGGCCCTCTGAAAGCCGTCTTCTTAAAGACTAAATGGAGTTTAATCATGGATAAAAAAATCAGGCCTGTGCCAACAAAGCTAGGCACAAATCTGCTAATCAATTTCCGGCCTCCGTACTGTGTAAAGCCATGCCTGATCCCCTCCACTTCACGTATAAATATATAAGCGCGACACTGTGCTGTCTCTGTTACAGTTACCAAACAGCTAGAGGTATGCCAGGGTTCTATTCTAAACTCAATGAAGACACGTCCTCCTGTAAAGGCTCATTGATCTCAAGATCAACACGAGGTTGGTCCTCTGGATCAGGGATGCCCACAGAGGGTCTGTGTCAGGGGAGTGGGTTCTTATTCTCTCTCTTTACAGGCCACTTCATGATCAATGAGAAACCCTTTACACTGAATATGTATGCTGATGACATGGCCTTCTACATTAGGGGAAGCTGCCTATCTGACCCACACCCAGGTCCTTCAAACATTAATCAACAGTCAGCTTAGAGAGATCAGCGTGGCCGAGACTAAATAATTCATTATCTGTACAAAACAAGGTCTGAAAACAGCCAGCTTCACTTGATGGCCAACATGTTGAAATACCTCGGTACACTTCTGGATTCTGGGCTAAGCTTCTCTGAAATTACAGCTCACAGCGACCTTATCTTCTTAGGAAACGTAGTGGCCTTAGTGTCAGCAGATTTGACAAATAGTTAACAAATCTATCGTTAAGAGAGATTTAACTTTTCACCGTCCCTCCTGTCACCTAAACTGTAGATCTAAGCCTTAGATCTACAGTTTAGGTGACAACTATTTTAATTTCCATTGACATAAACCTTAGATTCTAAGGTTTATGTCAATGGAAATTAAAATAGTTGTCAAACCCAAAAGCTTTTGACCCAATGTGTTGTGTAACACAGCTTTTTATGGCGGTCTAACTGCATCTTGTTTCTTGCGTTTGGTGAGCTGAAGACAAAGATTTTTTCTATTCTACTCCAAAACCACATGGAGGCACGGCTGTTGAGTAAATGTTTCCCAGGGGGCACCTGTGTACCAAATATGATTTAGCAGGGCAGTGCTTGATGAGCAAGGGGGTAAACTTCTCCTCGGAACGCGTAGCTCCTATGGCGCCATTTTGATGCTACCAAGCCATCACCTCCCGTTAGCATTCCATTGACTGCCATTCATTTTGACGAATAACAAATAACTTTACATCTTAAGCGTTTAAAGACTCTATTTGTCCACTGTTTATTTCTAAAGAAACACAACAATGTATAAAAGGCTCCATTGTGTCATAACCACGTGACTTTCTGTCGCACAGTAGAGAAATTACCGTACAGTCAGGAGAAGCTGGCAGGCAGTTTCAACTTACATTAGCTGTTTAAGTGTAATTACTAATGTTAACTAGCATTTTAGTGATCAATAATTAGCCTGTGTCTATCTTATCTCCTTACATATACCTACGCTCTCCGTCTCTGCAAGATTGGGAATGATTGAGATTTCTCTTGGCACAACTACCAGAAGACTTCCAACTTTCAGACAGGTTGCTCACGTCACATTTACGTCGTCTCTCTCAGTTGGAGGCTGCGCAGTAACGCTCAGCCATCACCGGAAAAGTGCTTCTAATATCCTTCACTGGTCTCCGTCCAGAGCAACAGGATCTGTTGATCCATTTTATATATGGCTATGTTGATGAGCAGTACTTGCTTTTACTACTGACAGAATGATTTGATCCCTCTCATGTTAGAAATACCTACTTATCAGTCATGCATTGTTATGACTTTCGTATATGATTTTGTGTGTGTGTGTGTGTGTGTGTGTGTGTGTTACCTGCAGTGGTGTTGGCTGCTGCTCCACCGGAGCAATGAGGACCACCAGCTGGTGGTCGATGCTCAGGTAGCCGAAGACGTCGCACTGTGGCACGGAGACATGAAGCCGCAGGACCTGCAGCACGTCATGGACCGTCACCGGCTGGTTCTTATTCAGCTGCAGCCAGGGGTCAGAGGTCAAACACGGGCGGAGGGATCAGACATACTGCATGTTGGTCACAGTTCAGTCACAGAAGGAACCAATACACAACATCCAGCCTTTAAGCTTCATTCATTTCTGTTGTTAATTTCTTAAGTATGATTTAAATGAGTTCTAAATAGCAAAGATATGTTATTCTAAAGAAATAAATCTTGCAGTGACACAGAACTGTGGTGGTCATACTGGCAACACTGTGAGAGAGTCCGTAATATTAAACAGTCCCTCCAGAATAACGTGATCATATGATCGCATAATTCAATGCATAATCAGCCAAAGTCCGCATATTTATGCGGGGGCCGCATTCTTTCAAATACGCCGCACTTTCGCCGCATAAATTGCCGATTTCCGCGCAAAATATGCGGGGCTTGCATGATTTCATAATCCCCGCATTTTCGTTGCAAAAAAAGTCACACATATATCTTAGCAGAAAGTTGAAAAATGTTGCGTTTACTTCACACAAGAGCAGCCATTTTCCCCTGTTGTCTTGGGAACGTTATGAAGTGACGTAATTACGCGACGTGAACATCATCGAAAAGCTGCAAACCCCGCGATTTGCAGTTTTTGCAAGTTCCCGCAATTTCATCGCATAAAATTGCATAAATTGCATAAATATCCCACATATTCCATCGCATTTTTTAAGAAAACGTGCCGCATAATCAAGGATTTTTGCCCGCAACAATCACAAAAAAACTTTTTTAACGCATTTTTCTGGAAGGACTGGTTAAAATCTGATTATTCATTTTTGTACTTCAAATATTTTTGGTTTGTCCGCAATAAAAAATTAGCAAAAAGAATATTGTAGTATTTTGAGAATAAAATCATAATATTTTCAGTATTAAGGATGAATATTCAATTGTAAAATGTTTCAATATGATGCGTCTTTTCTCATAATATTATGACTTTCTTCTGTTTTTTCCTGTGTCATCATTCGCCTCTTCAATGCATTTCCTCCCGATAAAGGACAGAAAGGACAGACAGGAAGGACTCCTCAGGCTGACAGTTACTGGGAACTCCACAGAGAAGCACGTCCACAGTGATTAGATGATCTCTCACTCTGCGCCCACGTCACCTTCAGCGCTCGTGAGGTCACATGACCGTGCCAATGGAAATAAAGAGGACAGACACAGATGGCTGAACAACAAAACATGAAAGGCTGCATATGATCTGCATATGACCCAACAGTACACACTATCACTTATACGCTTATATACAATATGTATATACACATATGTGTGTGTATATAAGTAGATCAGAACCAGAAATATCGTCTTATTTATTTCCATGTCTTCCTTGTTTATCTTACTTGTCCAAACCTGTGTGTCCTGCTAGCAGCAGCTAATGTCTCCTGCAGCAGAGGTGTGCTCAGATCACGTCTTTCTAACTCCACTCCTCCAGACATTTTTGACTTTTCAGACGTGTATGTCTTCAACCGACGCTGACTCAAGTGACATCACTGGAGGACATTTATCAGACACAGTCACACCGCTCACTCTGGAGACACTAAAGGCTTTTCTCACTCCCCAACACCTGGAAACACATTTGAGTTCCTCCCTAAGAGCAAATAACCACAATCCTAAAGTTGGATTTCAAAGTGAATAAATGAAAGAGAATGAATGAACTGGGGTTTCTCTGAGCAGTTACACTGGTATTCTCATGGATCTTCACTGCTGCAGATCAATCAGCTCCGCTTGTGTTTGTCAGGCTTAAATACCTGTCTTACACACACACACACAAACAAACACACACACACACACACACACACACACACACACACACGGGTTTGTTTCACTATCTTTGTGGGGACCTGTCATTGACATAATGCATTCCCTAGCCCCTTACCCTAACCTTAACCATCACAACTAAATGCCTAACCTTAACCCTTACCCTCACCCTAACCATAACCTAATTCTAACCCTAATCCTAAAACCAAGTCTTAACCCTCAAACAGCCCTTTAACCTTGTGGGGTCCAGCATTTTGGGCCCCACAAGGCTGTGCAGACCCCACAAGTATACTGTATTCCCCGGTTTTTGGACCCGAATATAGTAAAACAAGCACACACACACACACACACACAGTAGACTGGGGACTCCCCCCAGCGGTCAGCATCTGTAATTACATCTGAGACTGTGTGTACCTTAGAGAAAGTGTTCATCTGCTCTTTGTTCCAGAGGATCTGCAGCATGCTGGCACAGATAGGACAGCAGGCTCCTGGACAGAGGTCAGAGGTCACGCTGGGTTACTTCAACACACCCTCCACAAACTGATGCTGTGAACATGTCATCCAGTGTGTGTGGGAACATTTACTGACCAGGGGGGGTGACGGGCTGGCAGCCCGGGATGGACAGAGCTGGACAGGGAATCACACTGCACGCAGAGTCGGGAGCCACGTCAGACATGGCCCCCACAGCGTGGCAGGGGCCCTCGTAGTCCACGGCCACGCGGTCAGAGAAGGCCTCACACACCGTGTTGTAGGTTTCACCGTTATGGCCACAGACCTGCCGAGGCTTCCGACAGGCATCCTGAGGACAGAGTGCACCCAGCACATCAGCACATCAGCACATTTACATACACATACACATTTTTATATGGTTGTTCCATGTTTTCCCTCATTGACCTTATTTTGTCTTGGCTCTGAGCTTTCCACTAGTGCAACCATGAGGGTCAGTGTAACGCTTATCAGTTCAATTTTCTAAGCACAAACAGACATTTGGAAAAACAAATTTCATTTCATTTTTTTCCACCTTGACAAATTAAAAAATTGGATCTTTAACCTGTTTTTCCAATTTTCTGTTTTTATTCAGAGGATCAGAAATTTAGAAAATTACAAAATTGTGTCTGGGCTCCAATTATTCAATACTGCAATGGTATTCTCTCTCTACTTTGTGGAATGTGCAGGTCATTAACTGCATATGGACCAAAAAAAAACTAAAAACTGATAGAATTTGGGGTCAGAGGTGCTTGCAACTGATGGTTTCGAGTGGGGGGGCGGGGTGTAGCTAGGCGGAATGAGAGAGAGAATACCATTGCAGTATTGAATAATTGGAGCCCAGACGCAATTTTGTAATTTTCTAAATTTCTGATCCTCTGAATAAAAACAGAAAATTGGAAAAACAGTTTAAAGATCCAATTTTTGAATTTGTCAAGGTAGAAAAAAAAATGAAAAATTGGATATTGGAACCCATTTTTCTGTTTTTCCAAATGTCCGTTTGTGCTTAGAAAATTGAACTGATAAGCGTTACACTGACCCATGAGGCCAAACTAACAGTGTTTGATATGTGAGTCAAAATGGAAAGTCTAAAACCTTGCTAACACAACAAGTCATCTTTTACAGTCAGATACTTGACTGTAAACTCATCCTTGTATATGTGTAAGGTTTTAAACTTAGTTTGCTTTTTGCTGTTGAAATGTGAAGCAGTTTGTGCTGCATTCTTTGCACGAAAGGTGCTTTTTAAGTAAAGGTCATTCATTCATTCAACTCCACTACACAAAAGCAATGGACAAAACAAAAAACATTCAATATCTGTTAGAGCTTTAGCAGTAGAGAGGTTACATTTTTGGCAAACTACCAAAGGTTCATCTTCTGAGGAGCATGAATGTGATCAGTACATCTGGATATTTCTTGTATACGAATGCTGGAACACTATTCTAAATCTCAGAGCATTATGGTTGTAGTTGTAAAGATGAGAGAGGAAGTTGTGTGTACATCCCATCATGTAGGCCAGCAGCAGGGCAACAGGAGAATCAATCTATTGTTCACACACTAGTGATGTGAAGCATCTTCTTTATTTTCTGAGCCCACTAGCTTGCTACTGCTCACTAGAACGCTTCCTCTCAGTGGCACCATCAGGTTAGTGCATGCTCTGTCAGCAGCAGCAGCTAGGTGAGCAGTGAGTGTGTCTCCAGGTGTGATCCTACCTGGCAGTGGCCCATGTAGGCCAGGTTCTTCCCGGCCTGCTGCAGCTGGCACAGACTAGCGTGGAGCAGGCCGTCAGTGTCACAGGCCGGCTCCACGCTGTTCTTATCACAGGCTGCGGGCCGGCCGACACACTCGTGCTGCGGGCAGTCGGACCAGTCGCTCAGACACACACGGTACTTTGGGATGCACCTGGAAAACACACACACACACACACACACACACACACACACACACACACACACACACACACACACACACACACACACACACACACATTATCTATAAAGGTAACAGGTGTACAAATGCAGACATACTGCATGTACATTTTAGATTTTTACATTATTTATTGTTTTTACCCTCTCTTCTAATCCTTTTCTACACTTTAGTGTATTATTAGCACAGCCACATTACATTTCACTTACATCATTTACCTGTGTGTGTTACAAATATACAAATCCTTAAAAACCTTACAGTTTTTTTAATTGCTAAACGACAGTGGGCACAACTGAAGCCACATGTGCAAAACTCTAACTACAGTCTGCACTACCAACAGTCACCTGAGCTAAACCGTTCACATCACCTGCAAAACTCATTCACAGCAACACAACTCTTCACACACACGTCTCAGAACAGGCTCAGAGCAGCCAGACACTCAGAACAATCCTCACTGAGACAACACACACACTGTCACTCAGAACACACTGAGACACAAGGCAGAACATAGCAACTTTTCATCTTTACATTTTGAACAATTTGAGTGACTTTACACTAATCAATATTTTCTATTAGAAAATAGTGAAATTATTTTCTTTCCTTTTTTATTTTATACCAGTTTTTAGATAAACAAGAATGAATGAAAATCCTCAGTGTGCTTACCTACAGTAAATATATTGATATTATAAATATATATATATATATATTTTTTTTTTGTCTGAGTAATTCACGTAATTACTGGAAATGTTAGAAACTAAAGGTATGTTTTTCTTTCAACACATTGGATCCTCTCTTGCCATGAACCTACATTATCTATCAATACTAATGACTGTGGTGTTCCCGTTGCTTACACCTCCATTACTTTGTGAAAAACCTTAATTCCACAGTTTTACTATAGTAAAGGAAGTGCTTTTCACATTTTCACAACTGTGTATGTACATCTTATCTGGACATGTTGGTATCTTTGCTCTTTTACCTGTTCACAGTTTCTCTCAAACGATACAATGTATAACTGTTTCCTTCTTATTTGATGTTTCCTTATTTCCAAAAAAGGCTTTATGAGCTTTCCCTATATATTGTATATACAGTATGTGTTCACTAACAAGTCTAAAACAAGAAACCATTGCAGTCAGCAGTGTTTGAAATGCACCAGGCTGAAATCTATTCTGTTTTGAATGTGTGGTTAACAGTTGTGACAGCAGTGTGTTAGCATTTGAACAAAGTGCTGTAGATCCACAGTGTTGTGCAGGTTGTGGTTAAAGTCATGGGATAAGTGTGTAGAGTTATGAAAACTGTGTTCAAGCAATGAAAAACAAACTAGAGTTTGGTCCACATGGACTGCTGCTGTGCAGACTGTAGTTAGAGTTTTGCACATCTTGCTCCAGTTGAGCCCACTGTCGTCTAGCAATCGAAAAAACCTGTAAAATGGTAAAAGTCAGGAACACAGGCCTGTCTGGTGTACAGGCTTGTTTCAAAGAATGGCCTTCCTGTAGTTGAGCTCAATAGAGAATAAACAGTTATCATTAGGAATGCTTTTTGTCTGCGGCTGTAAATGTTTCCTCAGATCTGTATTCCTCCAATGGCTGGGAGGTCAGAGGTTATGGGTGGAGAGTCGGGGGAAGGGATGATGATGATGATGTGTGAATGAATTGGAGGAACCACAGTGACGAGGACCTGAAACACCAACTAAGAAAGAGCGATGGAAGAAGAGAGGCAGAAGTGTGGATGAGTGTGAGCAGCAGCTGCTCCTACCTCTGGTTTCTCTGGCAGGGTTTGCCAGCGCAGGGGTTACTGAGGCGGCACAGGCCGAACACAAACTGGTGGTCCTTGAAGCCCATACAGCGAGCCACACAGGCGCTGGGATAGGTCCGCCCGTTAGAGGCACACACTGGGACGAAGCGGTCTGGACACCCACAGGGAAGGCCTGGAGGGGACAGCGGGGATCAGCTGGAGCTACAATATGCTTTAGCTTAAAAGTGCTCATATTATGCTTTTTGGCTTTTTCCCTTTCCTTTATTGTGTTATATATCTTTTTGTGCATGTTATAGGTTTACAAAGTGAAAAAAGCCCATCTCCAACAGAAAACACTGTTCACAAACTGCTCCAAACAGCTCTATTGTAGTCTAGACTTTACTTCAGAGACAAACGTGGTCACTTTGTAACACACGTTATAATGCTCGCCTAGCTGCTAGCATGGCACGCCCTCATGCTCTGCTTCTGACTGGCTAGTAGTCCTTACCTAGCTACTGAGCATGTGTGACTCCCAACAAAGATGGAACAGAAGTGAGATGTCTCACTCTGTAGCTAAAACAGAGAGCTCAACACACAGGGTGAAAAGAGGAGCTGCAGCAATGTGCAGTACAACAAAAATATGGAAACCTATTCTGGTACAACCTCTAAATACAATTATGAACCTGAAAATGAGCATAATATGAGCACTTTAAAGGAAAATAGTCCGGACACACACACACACACACACACACACACACACACACACACCGGTAAAGTGTCTGCGGTCCTGGTCAGAGCTGTCGTAGCTGAGGCATTCTCTAGCGGAGCAGATGGCGTCCCCAGCAAAGCAGGAACAGGTGTGGCAGTCCATCCTGAAAGATGTCCCGTGGCCTGGAGACAAAAACACGTCCACATGTCAGCAGCATGCTTCTGTAAGAAAGCGGACCTGTACAGAGCAGCAGGACCAGTGTCTGACTCTTGATTCTGTGAAAGCGTGAGGGATACTTCAGGGAAACCTCAGGGAGTCGTGTCCCGCTGTGAGTCCATGCAACTTCTGCTCTCAGTGCAAATATCACTCACATCTAATTATGAGTGGCAAAGATGTGATGACAACTCTGATCTAACTACGGAAGTGCGTGAAAATTAAGCAACCATGGACAATTAATGTCAGCCAAAGTCTGTCCTTTAATATACAGTATATATATATATATATATATATATATATATATATATATATATATAGCATATATCACAGCATGAGCCTGAGGTTTGCATGGGTAACATAACTCTGCGCAGCAAAGTTATTTAGATAACCTAAAACCTGCTTCTTGCTGCCAACTCTTGATCCCACTTACGATTCCTTCTCTTGTCTATGAAGCATGTCTTAATGAATAAAGTAGTTCCGATTTGAAAACTCTCATCTCACCACTGAGTGCTGCTCAGTGTTAATAAACTTGTACCACATAGGTAGACTTCTGCTGTATCTCCGGCTACATCCACGCTGCTACGTTTTGGTTTAGAATATACATATATATATCTTCACCACATTCACGCCTGGCGTCCACACTGCGGTGTATCTGAGCCCCTAATACAGAGACATTTGGAAACATTACTGCACCCCGTTTTGGTTTGACAACTCCGGGGTTGCGTTGTAGTCTGGACGGACACAAACAGAGACTTTTGGAAAACGACGCGAACAGTCAGTCAGTCTTACCGGTTAGGTAGGCTAACATTAGTTCTGCTACTGGAGCTACAACTCTTGTGTGGGCGGAGATTGTTGTTTCTTTCTCTAAACGCTGCTTCTAAATGAAAACGTAGTGGTGTAGTTGCAGCCTAAGACCTCTGTTGTCTCTTAGGGACCTGTGGAAACTCTTTGGACACGCAGACAAACATGAGGGGCGTCTTACTCTTCCTCTGTCCTCCTACGATGCAAGGCTTGTTGGTGTCCACACAGGGCATCTCCAGACAGTTCTCCAGACGCCCACTGGGACCACAGCTGCACACCTCGTGACACCCAGAAGGACCGGTGCGCGTTGGCACCTGGATACGAGCGTCCTGCTGCACCAGAAACTCAGAGGCCTCGCCCAGTTTGCAGCCTGAAGACACACACGCACGCACACACACACACACACACACACACACACACACACACACACACACACACACACACACACACACACACACACACACACACACACAGTGAGCATGGGTGCAATGCTGCAGACACAGTGCAGCGGTGTAGCAGCGACTCGTACCTGGCACACAGAGGTGTGGTTGACAGCTGAGCTCATCCAGGCAGCCCTTCCTGTTCACCTGGCATAAGTGGTTGCTGGGGCAGGGGTTGGGGTTGCATGGATGGAGCACCTCCTCCACAATGCTGTCGCCTAGGGAACTGGGGGCTGGAGGGAGAGTGTGATGGGAATGTAAACAAGACTGTCAAATCTGATAGGAGAGTATTTAATGTTGGGGACAATGCAAACATGTACACTCACTGTTTTACAGTAACTGGGTTCCTGTGTCACTGCACTTACATGTGGCACTGTAGTGGGTTAGGCTTAGGCTTATATGAAGCTAATATACAGCTATTTTATGTGATTCTGAGTTGTACCTTAATGGTTGAATGCACTTTGCACTAAAACCGTCAGCTAAATTACATATAATGTAATTAAAAATATAATATAATTAGGGCTGTCAATCGATTAAAAAATGTAATCTAATTAATTACATACTCTGTGATTAATTAATCAAAATTAATCGCAGACATAATTAACGGTGCCTGAACCGATACTTTTTAAGAAAGTAAAAAAAGAAAAGAAAAAAAAAAGGGTACTAAACAACAATTGGTGACATTAAAGAACGGCTTGTTTATTGCTAAGGCCATATGGTCAAAATGAAATGATTTAATAAAAATGTATAACAATAACAATAACTTATTTCACTAGTAAATTGCTGTTGAACGACAAAAACAACCACCAGATGGGAAAAGGACATTTACAATAACTTAAAATGCACCACGAGGCTGTAGTTTACCAGTTTCATTGAACGCACCGTCTTTGTTGTTTCTCCGACGGCAGCTGCAGATTGTTACATACCGGTGTTGACTCCTCTACAGTAAAACACAGTCAAACTTTACACCGTTCAGCGTTAGCTGTCAGCATTTTAACCGTGTTTAATCCAGCTACTAGCTAGCGGTAGGCTAACGTTAGCTGCTGTCGAGTATAGTGTTAACTAGCGTCATGTGCAGCGGTGTTTGTGTTGCCTGTATCGTCTGTTTCAGAGCATCAGAGAGAAGAGCAGACATATCAGTGGCACCAGATTTCGGTAGCCAACCCTATTCAGGAAGAAGATTTTTACAAGTAAATGTTCCAATCAATGATCCAGGCAGAACATTCTCGTCTCCCTCCTTCATTTTACAGTCAAATGGTGGCTAGAACGGCTCTGGGTCAAACGTCAATATGGAATGGATTAATCTGCGTTATTTTGACAGCCCTAAATATAATATATATAAATAAAATATATATATGAGATGATATATTGTCAGCTGCAGTGGTGTTCTGCCTCCTGGTGGCCACAGAACTATTAATTTACTTTTGAAAGCCTTAAAGCAGTATGGTTATCAAATCTTCTGTGGACCTCTGTGGTATTCAAATGTTTCTTTTGCAGTAACAACACTATATCTTGTTGATCTAAAGCTGCACTAGAGATTTTTGCCTGCTAACTCACTGAGGTATCTGTGGAGGGGGATGCAGCGTTCAGGGTCGTCAATGGGCGACAGCAGCTCACAGATCCTCTCTGGAGTCTGTCCTTCGTGGAAACGCTTCATGTCCCCACACTGGGTCAGGATGTCCACACAATCTGACCTGAGGACAAACAAGAGGTGACTAAAACAGAAACAAATCCGTAAGAAGCGATCAACAGAAAGTGGTCGTGTGTAACAGGTTCGTGGAGAGGACGAGGGCTGTGAGCTGGACCGGGTGCTCTGCAGCTGGATGGGAACCTTCTGCAGCGAGCGTCCATCAGTGCTAATGTCCTGTGTTGCCTCTCGTCTTGATGCTGGCTTTAATCTACAAGTTGGAAACTCTGTGGTCCCTGTGCATTCATGGATACATTGCAAACACACATTTCTAATATCTAATTCGTAAAAAAAAAGAATGTATGGAGACCATTTACTAAAATGTAAACACACGTAGGCGTATAAGTCCCAAGCTGCAGCTGACACAGCAACCCAGTGGTTGGATTTTGCCCCGCTGGCCATAATATGTTGGTGTTAGCATCATCTACCAGATAAGCAAACCATGTTTGACTTCCGCACTTTTCACACAAAAGTCAAATTTTACAGAGCTGATAAAAAAAGGAAAGAAAGTAGAAGGACAAGCAGCTATTTGCAACTCAGAGATGAACAATACAGGAACAACAGGAGGTAGTTGTGGCTGAATATTTTGGGGTAGGGGTGAAAAAGGACCAGTGCAGCTACGCCCCCGAGATAATGAATCCAGTCTGACTGTTGTCAGAGTACATCTTGATAACCAGCATCAGAGCTTTAGAATAACGATGAATGCAGAACAACAATTGCTGTTAGTATAGACCCCTGTGCGTGACAAGTCCACACATCTGTCACTGTTGGTTCAGGCTGTTCTCATGTTATGTATTACTGTCAACCTGAGGTTTGCTGTGAGTCAGCCCCTCCAGTGTCTGCAATGATTATGACCTGCGCACCTAGAATAAGAGCAGGGGGTCGGGGTGGTCTTTAGGTCCCAAAACACACTGCTGTATTTAAAACCAAAACACAATCTTTTTTCTAATCTTAAAGTGCTCATATTATGCTTTTTGGCCTTTTCCCTTTCCTTTATTGTGGTATATATCTTTTTTGTGCACGTTATAGGTTTACAAAGAGAAAAAGCCCAAAGTCCACCCCAAAGGGACTTACCATCTCCAACAGAAAACACTGTTCACAAACTGCTGCAAACAGCTCTATTGTAGTCCAGCCTTTACTTCAGAGACAAACGTGGTCACTTTGTAACACACGTTATAATGCTCACCTAGCTGCTAGCGTGGCACGCCCTCATGCTCTGCTTCTGACTGGCTAGTAGTCCCATGCTCTGCTTCTGACTGGCTAGTAGTCCTTACCTAGCTACTGAGCAAGTGCGACTCCCAACAAAGATGGAACAGAAGTGAGATGTCTCACTCTGTAGCTAAAACAGAGAGCTCAACACACAGGGTGAAAAAAGGAGCTGCAGCAATGTGCAGTACAACAAAAATATGGAAACCTATTCTGGTACAACCTTTAAATACAATTATGAACCTGAAAATGAGCATAATATGAGCACTTTAAAGATAAGTCACTCCGGTGCCGCCAGAAATTCCGCCTTATGTCCTTTTTTTCCGGCCGGATGTCCGTCCCCTTCCTCTGTCTTTGTGTTGGCGTTCTAACCTCCAGTGGATTTCTGAGGACTACGGTTAACTGCTCCTCAGATCTCTGCAGGGTAAATCCAGACAGCTAGCTAGACTAGCTGTCCAATCTGAGTTCTCTGTTGCATGACTAAAACAACTTTTGAACATACACGTGTTCCACCAAAATAACTTATTTCCCGAGGCTATTTAGCAGAGGCACTATTTAGCAGATCTAGGAATCTATTGATGAGAATATACGCAGATTGGTTATAGGTCAACTTAAGTTTCCCTGCACAGTTGTCCTCCTGCTCATGTTCACCCTGTTGCGAGTCACTACGGAGTGGTAACTGGTCACCTGCAGGGTGGTAGTGGACCTACTTGCATATGACGCTCCCTCTGGACTTGCTGTGGCAGGGTTTGATCTGCAGGGAGCAGGCCACGGCCTTCCACATGTCCGGCAGACACTTCCTGATGTCCAACACAGGGATGTTCATGAACGGCATCTTGATCGTCCCATTGGACCACAGCTTGATGTCGTTCATGGCGCCCTGGTCTGACTGGACGTTACAGCTGCGGAACAGCTCTGTGGGCCTGTGGACAGAGACAGACAGCGGTGATCGGACAAGAATGCAAAGTGAAAGCATACCTAGAAAGCTAAACATCAACAGTATATCAAACTATTATTATTAGTATTAGTAGAAAAGTACGGTAAGCGGCAGCTGTCGCTGACACAGTGATGCACATACTTTTCCCTGGGTAGTGAAGCTACAGTAGTCAGTGTTTTATGTTCGCTGCAAAGACAAACTAAATCACCTGATTAATGCAACGTAATCACGACATATCCCGGCCATTTTTCAACGCAGAAAGCTGCTACCAGCCAGGCTAAAGCTAACATAGTTAGCCTAAAGAAACAAGGCGTCTGTCCCAACTAATGTTATGGTTCGGAGCTGCGACGCTGGAAACGTAACACTAATCTACAACAGCAGTCTGTTTCTGACATAACGTCATTTACACAAGAGTGTGACATGCAGGCTCTGCATGCACAGCAAACCAACAATCATGATCAATTTTAATCAATTTATCAAACAACCAAAGCAGGCCCCGCTAGTCGACCACAACCTGAAGTTTAGAGGAAGCAACATGCATGCATTATTAATTTCATTCACTTTAGCCTGGATTGATATTTTATGAATACAATGGTGTCATGTCAGTCAACCAGTGTATTTCTTCCTAATTTCCCTCTCCAAAATCACTTCAGAAGAGTAATCACAGCGCTTACTTGCTTTGGTTTTTGTAAAGCATTAAAGTTCAACAAAGACTGGTTCACATAAGAAAATTTCCTTTTTCATTTTTATTTTCTTTGTAGATGCACTCCCCTACAAAATCACCCCAGTAGTTGAGAATGATTTAGTATTTCTAAATAAGGCTATTTATGTCCTCTTGTAAAAATTAGTCTTTTTTTCATATCGCAATATATATCGCAGGGAAAAAAAAATATCGCAATGTAAGTTTTTTCCAATATCATGCAGGCCTACTGTGTGCTCAGAGGGAGTCTCTCTGGATAATGTGAGGCTTGTTTTCCTTTTCCACTGCACCAGGAAGTGTCTTTGATGTCTGATTGGTGGGTTTGGTCTCAAGTGAGTCAGCTAATTGGTGGTTTAAAAGGAGAAGGTTCCAGGCAGCAGTTTGGGTGTGGTTCATCATTTACTCCTGATGGGTGGATGCTTTGTTTATCTTGCAGCAGCCATGTGTGTGTGTGTGTGTGTGTGTGTGTGTGTGTGTGGGGGGGGGTTGTAAAACCCTGCATCCTTTACTTTATTTAAGCCCAGCATGGTCAACAGTGTTTTTTTCTCTCAAACCCAAACTAAATGTGGCATCCGCTGACTCTCAGTGATGGAGGATGGCAGTCCCAGCAGCTCAGTCGGAGCTGCAGACTGTTTGAATCCTCACAGTGAACCGTGACTCCTGTATACCGATACAGCTCTAGCAGCCCGGACTCAGGCTGTCTGAGGAGGGGATAAAAAGGGCACCAGCACACAGAGAGTTTTCTAGCATGCAAGGCAGCCTTATAGCAGTGCATCATGCTTATCTACCACAGGGGCACCAGAGAGCCCTGCTGTGTGTTCTGTGAATATAGATATTTCCTAGGTGTTTGGATCCCCTGCTGGCAGACGGAGAGAGTAGCTGGGGGTCTGACCTGTTGTTGAAGTTGGTGCAGTAGGCCAGGTCTTTGCAGCCCAGCTGGCACGGCTCTCTGACGTCAGCCAGGCAGTTGATGAGCTCCGTCTCCACCGGATTGTACTCACAGAGCTGGTCAAAGTCCTGCCACGTCTGGCTGCCCCAGTTAGTGCTGATCTCCTGACACATGTCCCTGTGAGAGCAGAGCACAGTCTGGTCAGAGTCTGGGGTTAGTGTTAGAGCAGTGTGTGTACCTGCTTAGTGATATGTTGAGGTTAGTGGTAGAGCAGTGTGTGTACCTGCGTAGTGATATGTTGAGGTTAGTGGTAGAGCAGTGTGTGTACCTGCGTAGTGATATGTTGAGGTTAGTGGTAGAGCAGTGTGTGTACCTGCTTAGTGATGTGTTGAGGTTAGTGGTAGAGCAGTGTGTGTACCTGCTTAGTGATATGTTGAGGTTAGTGGTAGAGCAGTGTGTGTACCTGCTTAGTGATATGTTGAGGTTAGGGTTAGAGCAGTGTGTGTACCTGCTTAGTGATATGTTGAGGTTAGGGTTAGAGCAGTGTGTGTACCTGCTTAGTGATATGTTGAGGTTAGGGTTAGAGCAGTGTGTGTACCTGCTTAGTGATATGTTGAGGTTAGGGTTAGAGCAGTGTGTGTACCTGCAGAGTGATGTGTTCGCTTTGGAGCAGCAGTGCAGCTTGGCACAGTCCATCTTGGCGGGGTGGGGGGTCTCCTCTTCAGGTGGGGAGGGAGGGTGGGCGCTGCCCAGGAAGCACTGCCACATGGGTTCCTGAGGGAGAGGCTGGGAGCCACACTCGTCGATCAAACCCTCCATGATCTCATGTTCGGTGCTCATGGTGCGAAGGATTCGCCGGCACGCCTCCTGGCAGTGGGTGGCCTCTGCCCGGTCACAGCAGTACAGACCTGTGAGGAAAGTGTACTCCATCAGGATATGTACGGCTCCCCCCCACCAAACAAGACATAGAAGAGTTGATCAATGTCAGCCTCTGCAGTTCTGCTCATGGTGACTGAATAAAGGACAGCCTTACATTGTCTGAGGTGTGATGGGAAATAACTGTACGTGTCAGGTACTTGTGACACAGTTCAGGAAGTTAGCATGCATTAGTTCCATGGGGAAAGCTAAGCAGTGGTTGCAGTAGCAGGCTCCCAGCTGCTGTTTCTGTGAGGTGAATGGGTCCTGAGGGATGATCACAGATGGACTGACAGAACATGGTACTGAAAAAGGATCTGCAGGATGTCTGAATGGATGCTCCACATCACAGGCAAACAAATATGACTTCCCATAAGTATTTATGGGAAGTAAGCACATCCGCCTTTCCATGGCCCAACCACTGTGGTCTTTTGTGCAGTGTAATTGTGTTTGTGTGTATGTGTGTGTGCACGCACCCTGTGCACTTTATAAAGAGGTATCGCTCTCTTTACATGCGTGCGTTGATGCGTGGACATTTTCATTGGTGCTAATCACAAGAAAGGTGTGATGAACTAAAGTGCTTGCAAAATGATATAAAGCTAAGCACTTTATTCTCGACTGAGGAAGTCAGCCGCATGTTTGTGTCTGTGAAGGGGGAGTTGTTGTAATCCTATTTACAAAGGACGTTCATGGAGGCTAATGGATTCACTCCCAAGGAGCATTATTAAAGAAATTCAGTAAAATAACATTATAGGCCTACTTTATTTCATCATCTCAGCGTGGCAAGTGAACCGGCCAGCAACGCGGATCACATGTACGCTACAACAGAGACTTTCTCTTACAACTGAGCGCTTACGCAGGCGATTGGAATCATACCGATGTAAACATACCTACGGAGATAACAAGAACTTTCAATGACAAGGAACACAAGAGATACAATCCACCCACTTTCAGTGGAGTTCAAGCCGCTCCCTTCCAGTCGTAGATATAGATATCCTAACGTCAGAACCAACCGAGCAAAAAACTCATTCATTCCTATGTCAACAACCCAATTAAATAAGATGTAGGGAGGGGTATGACTGAAGGAATACATGTGAAGTAATGTTCAGTAGTTTTATTTATTTATAACATAATATCATATGACAATATACTCCTTTTAATGTATTCTATTTATTGATGTGTGTACGTTATGTGTTAGATAAATAGTGCTGTAGATGTCTGGTTCAATGTTTGTGTTGTGGATTATGTGTCAATATGCCTGTAATGTACAACAAATTGCCTCTCGGGGACATTAAAGTTTTCTAAGTTTTCTAAGTCTAAGTCTAAGTCATAAACACTGGAGATGTGTTCACTGTCTAAAAGGAGACTCCAGTAAAAACCTGTGTCCAGAGCCCTCTGATGCACTAAGTGGTGCCTTTTATGGGCTGGCTGCTTACCCTGAAGTCACAGTATAGATTGCATTAATTTCCATTAACTCATTTATCTTTCATCTTATAATTTATATTTGTTTCACAAATACTTTGATTGCAAAAAGAGATATTTACAATGTGACGACTGCTGCTGGCTGTTACAGGAACACTGGATACTGTTCTGTGTGTTCAACTAAACTTACAAACTGTATATCTTATCTATGTATATATACTGTATATACAGTAAACATACTTCATCATATACCTTATATAAAAATACTGGACATTTGCACAGCAGTAGTGCATTTACTATAGAACAGTACATTGGGGAGAAAGTGTGAGAGTGAATCTGTGTGAATGACGTTTGTGCAGCAGCTTTCAAGCTAAAGTATCCATACGATCCACAATCAGTGGAGTGGTTAACGCTTTGTGCAGCACCAACAACAGTCCTCTCCATAGTACTGGAAGAAAGGCAGCGATACTGTGCACCTATGAGGCGTGTGTTGGACCAATGGCTCGTGCGGGCAGAGACACTTACTGTCGATGGGGCTGCGTATCGGGTAGGACTTGGTGAAGTTGTCGACGCAGCTGAGCAGCTGAGCGCTGTGACTCTGACAGTACTCTTTGACAGCGTTGATCTGGGACACGGTGGGGGTCGAGTCGGTCCTGAAGATGGCCTGGCAGTACTCCCTGCAGGTAGTGTGACGCCCTGAATAGCTGCAGCATAAGGAGCCCACTGTAGGAACACACACACACACACACACAAACATTTTTTTTTTTAGAAAAAACAAAAACATTTTGGGGAATATCATTACTCACTTTCTGGTAGTTAGTTCCCTTGCACGGCAGCTGGATTCTCGTGAAATCACGAGATCATGTGAAAATCACAGGATCACATATCACACCAAAATCAATCCAGTCAGACTTGTAGTAATGTGTCTGTGTCTGAACTACCAGCTGACCGAACCAATCGCTGTCCGGGGAGGAGCTACTGGCAGCTGTGGGCGTGGTTTAGGTGTGTGTGATGAAACAGAGAGGCGACTGTTTGTTCAAAACAACATTGGCGGCTCCTAACGAGTTTAGCGCAGATGCTGCAATAGCATCAGTTCTATCAGAACTGGAGAGGAATACTGGTGCTGAAGGCTTTTCTGTGTGGAATCACCACAATCACCTGCCTGGTATTTTTGGAAAACAGTTCCCAATGACGGCTTCTCAGATGGTTCTGTGTAACAAACCATCTGATGCGTCAAGAGTAAGATGAAAAGATTGACACTCTCACGGGTGAATATTAATATTACCCTAAATGTCAAACTGTTCCTTTAAGAGAACCATGAGCAGCTTCTTTGCAGGAAGCATGAGAGACCTTAGCGGTCAATGACAGAAAGCCAAAGCGTTGAGACGTACAGTGTGATGGAGTGCAGTACTGCTTACTGCACGTACGGTTGCTGCCACCAAGCAGAGACTACTCCTAATACACACGCATTTCATTTATCAGCTGTTCACTGCACACACTATACATGTTTCTGTTTATTAATACATATGATATATGATCAAAAAAAATCTTGGCATTGATTGTGTGTTTGGTCCTGAGTACAATGGCTGGACACATACTCAGTGGCAGATACAAACACTCCTCAGATAGGATCAATCTGCCTGAAGCTGACATTAACCATACATGAGACTGCTCATCAGGAAGTTACTGAGCTCACATCCTGCCAGCTCTGCTCTGCTCTGTGTGTGTGTGTGTGTGTGTGTGTGTGTGTGTGTGCGCACACACGTTGTGTATTCACAGAAAGATAAACACACAAGCCCATCTATTGGTCCGAGAAGACCAATAGATGCTAGTGCTGTGTTTATGTATTTAATGGCAGGAAGCAGATACAAGATTAGTGTTTGCAGTTGTTGGTGTCTTCACTGTTTATCCTGTGTGTGTGTGTGTGTGTGTGTGTGTGTGTGTGTGTTTGTGTGTGTGTGTTGTAAGAATAATATATTGTGTAAAAGTAGAATGTCCTGTAGCCTGGGGTGGCCTCGCTCTCTCCTCTTGTCTGGCATGTGTAAGATAAGACGTGTTGAGATTTACTGGAGCAAAAGTGCTCATGATAAACATTTGATAAACATTTGGAACAGAATGCACCTAATGAAATATCTAAGTAACAGGTTCATCTTTGAGTCAGGAAAGGGGAGAGCAATTCCGGGGCTAGCGCGCATTTCGCTATCTTCTGGGGAGACAGAACGTCCGAGCTATGTTCAACTGATGAGCGGCGACAGTGATTATGACGGAATGATGAACCTGAAGAAGGATAAAAGAGGAGACCAGAGAGAGTTCTGGGTCAGAGCTGAAAAGACTGTTTGGCAGCAGGAGGAGACAGTCTTGAAGGGTTCTGAACCATACACTGTATATATATATTTATTAGGGCTGTCAATCGATTAAAAAAATTAATCTAATTAATTACATACTCTGTAATTAATGAATCGAAATTAATCGCATACATAATTAACGGTGCCTGAACCGATACTTTTTAAGAAAGTAAAAAAAGAAAAGAAAAAAAAGGGTACTAAACAACAGTTGGTGACATTAAAGAACGGCTTGTTTATTGCTAAGGCCATATGGTCAAAATTAAATGATTTAATAATAATGTATAACAATAACAATAACTTATTTCACTAGTAAATTGCTGTTGAACGACAAAAACAACCACCAGGTGGGAAAAGGACATTTATAATAACTTCAAATGCACGACGAGTCTGTAGTTTACCAGTTTCATTGAACGCACCGTCTGTGTTGTTTTTCCGACGGCTAAAACAGTCAAACTTTACATCGTTTAGCGTTAGCTGTCAGCATTGTAACCGTGTTTAATCCAGCTACTAGCTAGCGGTAGGCTAACGTTAGCTGCTGTTGAGTATAGTGTTAACTAGCTAGCGGTAGGCTAATGTTAGCTGCTGTCGAGTATAGTGTTAACTAGCGTCACGTGCAGCAGTGTTTGTGTTGCCGTCTGTTTCAGAGCATCAGAGAGAAGAGCAGACATATCAGTGGCACCAGATTTCGGTAGCCAGGGTTGGCAGGAAGAAGATTTTTACAAGTAAATGTTCCAATTAATGATCCAGACAGACATTCTCGTCTCCCTCCTTCATTTTACAGTCCAATGGTGGCTAGAACGGCTCCGGGTCAAACATCAATATGGAATAGATTAATCTGCGTTATTTTTTTTAACGCGTTATTTTTTCTCAGATTAATTAATCTAAATTAATGCGTTATTTTGACAGCCCTAATATATATATATATATATATATATATATATATATATATATATATATATATATATATTGTAGTGAATGTGACATACATAATTCACCTTATTTGTTAAGTGTGGTTCTACACACAGTTGATTATAAACGCAGCCCTTTGTTCTTAGTATGGTTCTTCATGCAGTGAACAACGTAATACATATACATGTAATTATGACTGTTCAGGGATCGTGGGCCCTTTAAATGTTCTGCATGCTTGATGATGTTGGACCCTACGGGGTTTTGTTGCTGGTCAGCGCCTTTTTCCAGTTAGTTGTTTTCAGTGTTGGGAGTAACGCGTTACAAAAGTAACGCAATTACAGTAATGTATTCCTTTTTGCTGTAACGCAGTAATATAACGCATTACTAATTAAATTTCGGTAATATTATACTCGTTACAATCTCAGTAACGCGAGTTACAACGCATTTTAACGCAACATTTAGTGGTGCATTGTTTTTTTAAAGAATTCACCAACACCGCACATTTTTTTCACAGGAAAAAAAAAGCCGTATTATTTTCCTGTCGCTGTATTCGATGGTTGAGATGACTGTAGAGACAGATACATTTGCGATATGGACATTTTCAGGAGTTATTACGCTGCGTTGAAGTGAGCTGTCCTGTTTCTGTTCCCGTGGTCAGAGCCAGAACCAGAGACGGTACGGACAGCATGTATGTCCCAACAGATATAAACATGTCGGGAATTAATGTTGAGGCTTGCTACACGTAAATATCATTGCATTTTTATCAGCCGTGGAGAGTAACTATGCCTGTAGTGGAATGGCTTCGAAAGACGACCAAAAGCGTTTGTCTTTTACTGTGACCATTTACTGTTCAATATGTTGCAGTTTTACAAACAAGAAAGTGAACAACTGGAGCCTGACGGACATGTTGCATCTCAGTAAGCTAGCAAGAGTAGGCTACACAACAGACAACTTCCGTGTAGCCTACTTCAAAATAAAAGCACTTCCTGTGACGGTTCGCAGTAAAACTAAATTACTGTTAAATAAGGTTGTGTAGGCTACCTTTTCACAAATCAGCTGTAAATCAAGTACTGTAAATAATGTAAATAGTGAGTTTTAATCACACTATAATTGAACATTTCCTTTAGAGTGTTTTAAACTAAACAACATGAATTTCTTATTCAAGTGCTATAAACAAACATTTTACAACAATGTCGTACTTTTAATTGAGTATTTTCATTTTCTCCTACTTGCCTGTTATACGTTTTACTTATCTATTTTTTATAGCTTTAGTTACTTTGCATATTGATTATACAAAATATGAATAATCTATGATGTATTAAAGTGGATAAAGAGGAGACTTTATTGATCCGGTGGTGAAATTCACAAGCTAGCTGCCAAATCAAATTTCCCCTGTTATTTTGGTGAAAGTAACTCAAAAGTAATGCAAAAGTAGTGTAACGCATTACAATTCAGAGACAGTAATATTGTAATATAACTAATTACTCTCAAATGACAGTAACTAGTAATCTATAATGTATTACATTTTGGAAGTAACTTGCCCAACACTGGTTGTTTTCCTGTCAAAATAAACGACACACGCATTCGTGTGCTCAAAGTGAGAAATTGTCTCTTGCAATTTACTGCAATTTCCACAATATATCATTTACTAAAGATTTGTTATAACTTAACTGAGCGTGTCCTGAATATTGATTTCCTGGTCTACCAGTTAATGAACACTAAAACTTGTGGTGCAGGGTGAAATGACCAAATTGGAGTCAGAAAGACTCTGGCCTTTTGAGCCAGAGCAGAATCGGTCTTATTTATTCCTTCAGTGTGTGTGTGTGTGTGTGTGTGTGTGTGTGTGTGTGTGTGTGTGTGTGTGTCTGTGAGAGGAACAACTTACTTTCATTTTTGGTGATGCAGCCGTAGAGGGGGTTCTAGAAGGAGAAGAGAGAAGCGGTGGTGAAGCTGTTTCCAGTGACTAACTGAAAGCTGGCAGAGCCCCGACGTTTCCTCTCTGAGCGTTAGCGCCTGAAGGTGTGACAATACTCTGCACACACAGGGAACATCTTTCGGATCCCTTTAACCATGTTAGGACCATGCTGGATTAATCTCAGGTTGGCAATCACTGCTCTACAGGTAGATGAATATGTTCTTGTCTTCTTCTATTTATTTATGTATATATGTCATTCTGTACAGGTATGGTGTTATTCCCTTTGCATTGGGTTTTCTGTTAAACAATGTTGTTCATTTTGTTTTCACTTAAAAAACTTTACACCTTTACCATAAAGGTTACTATTAGTATGGTATTGTGTTTCCCAGCAGTAGTACTACAAGTGCAATGGGTAGTAGAGGTACAGGTATTAGGAATAGCGGTAGCAATCTATCTTTTTATTTCATTCCTATTAGGTCATGTCAGAATGAGAGAACTTGGGTTAAAACAGGATTCTGCTCTTATAATCATTATCACAAGAAGCTGCAGCTGAAGTCATGTGATGGGACTTACCTCTGTGACTTTTTTGCAGACTTTTGATATGTCATTCTTAGATGATGCCTTTAAGAGAGAGGAAATGAAATCATGAAATCAGAAGAGAAAACTTTAGGACCTGAAGGTCTGAGCCAAAGGAAAGGTATTCCCGTTATCTCACCTGTCTGCATTCCCTGCGACACTCGGATGAGATAGCCAGCTCACAGCAGCCCAGCCCCACCCAGCCATCGGACTTCCTGGATACTCCTGGACACAAATCAAACAGCACACACCATCAATCATGTGTTATGGGAACAGTTTGTGGAGGCTGGTTGATTTATCACACTATACTGGCCTTTAATAATAGCTAGATATAGTATGTATTGTCCACTGCTTTGTACGTGTTGTTCATGGTGAAACTTCTTTCATTCCATGGTCCTTTCTTTTTCGTCTGTCTGTTACCAGGGGATTTAAATATGACTTGGCAGATTTGAATTCAAACAGTTTCTGTGGTGATTGGAGTCGTTCCTGCTTTTGCTGCCATTGACCGATCTTCAGCTTCCCCCCCCCCCCCCCCCCACCTTTACGTCACTGACCAATCACAGCTAAGCATGCATTCGGACAACCTTGGCCATCTTTCTCTTCCCGCTAATGCTTCGGCCAGGCGCTGCCTACATTCCTGCTCCAAGATTAGCTGTTTTCAGGCCATTTCCAAAGCCCAAAACTAACATTGGGGGGGAGAGACAGTAGCTCAGTCAGTAGGGAGTTGGGTTGGGAACCAGAGGGTTGCTGGTTCAAGTCCCCATATGGACCATATGGGTGCCTTTCTATGGGCAGCCCCCTCACTCTGACATCTCTCCATTAGTGCATGTATAGGTAATTTAGGCCTGTGTGTAATAACAACAGAGTGAAAACATTGTAATTTCCCCTTGTGGGATTAATAAAGTGTATATTATTATTTACACTACTGTTAGCTAACATTTACTAAACTGCACCTAAATTACGCTTTTCTACCTTTTTGACCCTTAAATGTACAATATGTTATCTTCTCTCGATCAAAACAACAACGAAAAGCGCAGTTTGGTGACTGTATGACGTAGCGTGGGATAATGGGAGTTGTCTTCACCACCACTGGCCTCATTGCATGAAAGTTACCTTAGGTAGCCTACATAACTTTAATGTTGACATTTGGTTTCACATAGGACACGAACGCCGGTCTCCCAGGGGAAAGTCCTGTGAGTGTTTGACCCGTCCACCCGACCTGCCTCGCCATCTTACGGCGCCGCGGTCCAGCAGTTGCTCTAAGTGTCGGTTATTGACCCGGATGGGTGATCCAGCTTACCAATAGTTCATAACGGCCTCCTGAGCCAACTAGGAGGCATAGTAGGCCCCGCATTTCTATGGTAGTGGTAACAACGGTTTCAATCAGCTGATAACATTCAGAGCGGTTGTCAAAATGTTATCTTCTGTCTCTCTTTTGTTGTACCAAACAGATACCGAGCGGTGGATTTTGTGCACTGTTATACCCATATCACTATTCATCGTGTTAATGTTGAGTTCCAACAAGTCCGACAGCCCTTTGCAGGAGTTGAGGAAAGGTATTCTGGAAAATAAAGATCACTGATTGAAGTTGGCACGTGGAGGCTTTTAAATCGCTAAAAGCAGCTGGAATGCAGTAAAGATCAGAGAATCGAGGATTGAGGGAAGGTCCTGAGGCTATGTGGACGCCAGTGTTCAGTGGCTGAAAAACGTAAGAATAACGAAAGCCTCCATCTGGAGGCTATTAGGCTTTTGACAGGTAGATTTGTTCCAAGCACAGCCAGCAGGAGTTAGTCCTTTGATCCGTCGCCTGTTTTGTGCTCTGGTCAGTGCCAGCTCTCCTCCCAGCTGTTACGGCTTCACTTCTTCTCAAGCAACCAGATACACACAGTAGATACAGCTCCGCTTAAATGCTATGTTTCATGTCTTTTCTACAGGCAAGGCGTCTCCTTTTGATTAATAAGAAAATAGATCCATGAGCACTCAGTCAGGAGTGCATCCAGACACTTGACTGTCGTGTCTTATAAAGCTGATATGGCTAACATGTCAGCAAATAGTACTCACACATCCAACAGACATGCAGCAACATAAGCCTGAACTTGCACTAAATATTCTCTCCCATTTAGCTCTGTTTTAGGTCTCCACCAACTCCCGAGGGAAATCTCTTTCTCTATGTTCACCAGCTAGTCTCTGACTGGGTCTGTCTGCTGCACAGTGGCTTTATCTGAAAATAGCAGATCAGAACAGAGCTGAGGGGAATTGCAGTCGGTGGGAATTCTCTGTGGGTTCATCCTTACAAGCAACACCTTTCACGGGACACATTGATCGTGTACAAATACTGATACTAAAACCAGGAGATGCCAAAGTGAGAAATGTTAAAATGCTACACATTCAGGGTTTAGTATTACCTGGAAGTGTGGAGTTGATGCACATCCAAAGTTCATTCTGGAAGACAAAGGAGAAGAACAGGTTCATGTCAGTTTAGTAAAACATGTCCTCACTAATAGATTTTACAGTTATACAGTAAATACAATAGCTGATAACTTGAGCATGTTACACTAAGTGTGATATCGTGAAAGGGAACATTGTACATTTTAGCGCCATGTAGCAAAAATATTTCTCATTTCTTATAGAAGCAATGCTACTTCTCCTCCGGTCTCTTTAGCTTTAAGGTAACTGCCAACATTTGATAAAAGCCAGTTTCCAGTCAGACCAAGTCAAGTTTATGGTTGCGATCAGGGAAAAGTGGTTGGTTCAAATTAGGTTTGCATCTGATCAGATGGATTGCTGTAATGACACATGAAGATCGAGGCACAAATGGATCCAGAGTTCCATGAAGGGACTTTGGAGTTCACCGCTAACCATCTGGGCAGGAACTGGGACCACAAGTTCCATATCTGTCAATCGCCTGTTTGGAGCTGAGGTGGGACAGAGTGGCAGCCATGCTCTGAGAAACAGTACCATTTTAAATCCCAACCAAGACACATAGAAGTGAAATGAACTATTAAGACCATAATGTCTCAAACATGTAGAAACAAAATTACCTTTTATTGTTAGAGATGTTCCGGTATCGGCTCCGATACTGCCTAAAACGCTGGTATCAGTATCGGGAAGTACCGGAGTTAATGCACCGATCCGATACCACGTAATAAAGCCCTAAAGAAAATCTACGTTAAAGTAGTTTATTTATGTTCTTTTTCCGTTATAACTGACTGTCAAACTGCATAATAAAAGTGTTTTGTGTTTGTGTTTGTTCATGTTTCACAAAGAGTTTAACCTGAGCCAGACTGACAACAATGATAGAAATCATATCACATCCATACAGGGATAGTAGTATACAGTTGTTAAAACATAATAAAATATATGACACACTGGTATCGGATCGGTACTCGGTATCGGCCGATACGCAAGTTCAGGTATCAGAATCGGTATCGGGAAGCAAAAAATGGTATCGGACCATCTCTATTTATTTTGATAGTTTTCTATGGAGCCACAGATGTCTTAAAGGCCTCTCCACTGTCTTCACTCTCATACGGGAACAGGTGGAATGGGAACCATAGTAACAAGTGAGTTTTTATAAATAAATATGCAGTTCTACCCACCCTAAAAAACTCAACACGGGAATGGGATGGGACGGGAGTCATTCTTCCGGGATTGGGCTAGGACAGGAGTGGAAATCCACTACCGTGTCACTGTACAGTACATACTTTCAGGTTAGGGGTTTCTTTTGAAAATATATACTGAACACTTGAGGTGGAGGTAGCGCACTCTGTTGGGTTGGGAACCCAAGGGTTGCTGGTTCAACACCCCGTATGGAGTGTGGACTGGTAGCTGGAGAGATGCCGGTTAGGGGTGCAAGATATATCGATTCAATATCTTTACCGCGTTGCGCAATATTATATCTAGGGGTGCAAGATATTTCGACGCAATATCACGTTCCGCAATATTATATCGAAAGTGTCGATAAGTATGCAATATTTAGTTTATATTGTGTAGCGCGGCGTCCCGTCCGTTGAATGTGTGGCTTAGTTGTGTTTGATTTAGAGCCCGCTTGAAACGCTGTAATGATCATGTTTCATTGGCCAGTTACCGTGCCACTTGCACATGTTAGTGCACGTCAGCGCACGGGTCCACTACGTGACGGAGCGTACCACGTGTCTATCTATTTCTTCACTTACGCTGTCACTCTGTCGAAATATGCAGAGACAACAAAACGGAACGAATCAGAGAAGCGATAGAAAAGTTGTGTCCTGTTCTCTTGATTTATTTATTTTATACTGTCCAACCAGTAAAACATGTCCTGTTCTCTGTATTTATATATTTCATACTGTCCAACCAGTAAAACATGTCCTGTTCTGTAGACATGGTCCTTTATTTATTCATGTTGGACCAGTCCAATATGACTGTCTGAAATAAACATTGTGTTGTAAGAAAAATTGTCTAATTTGTTATGAATCTATTTTGTAATTTTACACGTTTAAAAATATTGAAATTAATATCAATATCGCAATAATCATAATCGATGTCGCAATATCACATTTTGTCAATATCGTGCAACCCTAATGCCAGTTCACCTCCTGGGCACTGCCAAGGCACCGAACCTCCCCAACCGCTCAGGGCGCCTGTTCAGCAGTTGATGAATGTTGGTTTCTCTAATTTCACAAAGAACAAACATTACATTCCCTGGATCTGTTGAAAAACAGGAAAACATATGAATCCTATGTCAGGTTTGTGGTGAAATGTTGTGGAATTAATCATCACAAACAAGCTTGTCTGTCTCCTCCGCCTGAGGGACAGAGAGACACAGAGAGGGCCAGCAGCACAGAGACACATGGAAAAAGAAGAGAAGAGAAGTCCCTTTCATGCTCTTATGTTTTTACAGAACAGTTTTAAAGTTACTGTTAACACTCCCACCGTGTCTCTTGGCGGGGGAACAAAGGTTCCTATCAGCTGGCATCAGCAGCGTTTGTGGTGCAGAGCAAGGAGTATCAGCGTCATTACATGAAGCATAAACATGATCTGTGATCAAGCAGGGGCCAATGATAGAAGAACATGACAGGAAGAATAATGTTGCAGTTTAGATGAGCCAATGCAGAAATCCCTTTGGTCGACCCTGAGAGCCAGGGCGTTTGTGTGCATGTGTCTGATCAAAGTTTTCATTTTGTCTCTTTTTTGTTACAGGGTGATACGATTAAGAATTCAACATTAGACCAACTAAGTGTTTTTCTCTTCAGGTCAGAAAAGGCCTGGATTCAACTGTAGTGAATACAGTAGAAACATACAGTATCTGTGCATAGTTAAAGCTTTAGTGCATAACTTTTCTGTATTAATGAATGTCCTATCAGCTCCACACAACTCTCTCTGTATCTTTCAGTATGACTATGTTCAGAACATTGAGGTGTCCGGTGACTTTCCCGCGCAGAAACTCGAGTGAAGATAATGACGTCTTCTGAAGAGTCCGTCATGTTTTTTCAGCCCGCAATCAGCTGACAACTCAACTGTCTCCATGACATTTGTTTTGTCAAATGACCGTTTTTAGGGACAAAAATGAACTTTCACGCCCATCAATTTCATCTTATAATCGGTGTGTAAATCTGGCCCAAAGTAGGGTAACAAAACCAACATTGTGACAGCACTAAAAGCTAAATGCAATCAGTTACATGTTTATGAATAGCATTTTGTTCCCAATTCAGTCAGACCATCGACTGCAACCACGCACGCATACATGTGCATCGTGTATGTACTGTAAACAGTCTACAGTGTTTCTGCATCAGTTCAGCTGAATAACAACACACATGTTGGACACATGTTCATTTAACTGTGTGTGTGTGTGTGTGTGTGTGTGTGTGTGTGTGTATGGTTCAGCCAGGTGCTCCAGTATTCTGGTAACCGCAACCACCAACCCACTTCCTGCTGAAGTCTAATGAGAGAGTTGATTCTAATATAAGTAACCCAACACGAAATCACAAGATTCCATAAATGACTCCCAACAGTTTGGATTTTTGTAGTTTCAGTTTGGATTTTCACAACATGCAGCACTGGAGAACATACTTCCTCCAGTGAATTAAAGGACTCCAGTCTTTTCCTCCCGTGCACAATTACAGACTGAGCCTTTCATTACTGATGCAACAATCCAACCTGGACTGCAGAAGGAAACATGTTACACTACGGTTAGCATATTAATAATGTTAGCGATCAGCAGCTGACAGGCTTCTGGGCTAACATTTGCAATTAGGTCTGTTGGCAGATATCTGTTAGCAGCTGCACTCTGCTCTGGAGAGGTTTAACCATGCTAGTTGAAGGTTTATTTTATCCGTTTTATTTATAGGATCCATTTACCATCGTGTCCCAGAGCTTTCAACCGTAACAAACGGACCTCACCGTGTCAGCTGAGTTATGTTTAAACTCTTCACTGGTCTGCACACTTGTAGGACTTCTTGTCCGTGTTGATCTGATGAAGACAATAGGGGCTTTCCGACCGGATAGTACTTATACTTTTTAGAGGAAAAGTACTTCTAAGAACTACTCTCCCCCAAAATCATTTTTTCCATTTGCATTCCCACTGGCCAAGTGGCCATAGGGACTGGTAGGAGGGGTAAGGGAGTGACCCAAGCACAGCAACGGTCTTTATAGCGTTAAAATCAGAAAACAAATACACCAAAAAAAGTATGAACTAAATACTAAATCTAATGTATATAGCATATTTGTCATAATTTAAACAAGTCTCCCGAAGAGAAAAGGGTATCTCTCTCTCCCCCGCCTCTGCCTGCTGCACTGTGTGTGTGTGTGTGTGTGTGTGTGTGTGTGTGTGTGACTGCCCGGTCAGCGAGGTTGTCAAGCCTGCAGGGCATGCTTGTGGAGTTTAACTCCGAAAAGACAGTTAACCACAGGTTCCTGTTAATCTTATGATGGACATGTGTTGTCATATTTAAACAAACGATCCGTCAACGACGAAATAAAAGCCTCTTATTTACGAGAGCGGTCTGAGAGACCTCCAGCTTACAGTGAGGTGTCTGAGCATGACTGGCCGAGCGATGAGCTAGCGGCCGGGGCAGGCGCTTGCTGGCTGTCGCCTCACTTCATGGAGCTTCTGAACTCCGAAAACTTTGAAGCAAATTGTCAATTCGGCATCAATTTACACAAGACTATTCGAAATCTAAACAGTTCATTTCTTGCCTAAAACGTTGTCAGAAGTGAATTTAATGATGACTAAGATGGTGAAAATTGTTAAAAATGTCCCGTTGTTGGTTGTTGCTCTGTCTGCAAGTTCTGAGTTGGCAGTGGGCGTGACTTATAAGTTCGACCAATCAAGTACACCTAGGAAAAGGGAAAAGGGAAAAGACCCTGCTCTGAAGTAGGAGCTAAAAAAGTACGCTACTGAGGCCAGAGGAACTTAAAAATCACCACATTTTTCCTGTCGGAACACGACGACAAAACGTGTTCTAGGAACGCTTAGTTCTAAGAACTGCAAAAATCCCTCCGGTCGAAAAGCCCCTTATGTGACACAGCTAAAAGCTCTGGAACTGTCATACTTCCATGAACCTCTAACTATGAGTTCCCATGAATAATCACTGAGCAGCAGTGTTGTAATGTAACGGAGTACAAATACTTCGTTACTGTACTTAAGTAGAAATTTCACGTATCTGTACTTTACTTCGCTATTTAAATTTATGTCAACTTTCACTTTTACTCCACTACTCCGTTATATTTCCACTAAGCATCTTCGTTACTCGTTACTAAAAAAATAAAATTAGAAGAAATGTGTGCGACTGCAATAAGGGAGGTTTGGCGAATCACTGCTCCTAGATTGCATTATGCACGCTCCACACGCCGCGCGCTCTATTTCAGCGCTTGTTTGTTGCTAAAGGAGGAGAACGCACAACTGAAACTGCAATGGAAGCACGAGCACCTACTGGAGGACCTCCCGTTATCGTAGACGACCACCCCGACGATAGTGGTGAACTCGGTGAACAGTTTAGTGGTGAAGATAACGTCATACACCTGTGGCCGTATTTGCAAGAAATGTTTCTGTACATTGGAATGAAAGATTCTTCCTACCGGATGATTAAGAAGACATGGGAACCCTGAATATGCTTTATGCTTTACTATAAGAAAGCCACAATAAAGTTCACAATAAAAGTTCTAACTGCTTGCTTTTTAAAAAAAAAAAAAAAACTTTTTACTTTTACTTCAAATACTTAAGTACATTAAATATCAGAAAATTACTTTTGATACTTAAGTACAGTCTATATCAGATACTTTAAGACTTTTACTTAAGTAATATTCTAAAAGGTAACTTTCACTTCTACCAAAGTCTTTTTCTAGTATGATACTTGTACTTTTACTCAAGTATTGCTTTCTAGTACTTTATACAACACTGCTGAGCAGCACTCCTGTAATGGTACTGCTCAGCTTGGTTGGCTGCTGAAAGCCAACATGAGTGTGATGTTTCCAAGTGAATACAGCTTACAGAGGTCGGTTACAGGGCCGCCGTCCTTCATTTTAGCCGATTTGACATGTATAATCAGCGGGGCGGGCACTGCCAGCAGTCAGACTCAAATGACCAATCTGATTGGTGGAGTGCTAACCCGGAAACAGGGAGTGGAATGAGCGTGACTAGAGTCTCTCAAAATCTGATCTTTTAAACTGACCTTTGTCGATCTGAAATGAAGACAGATTCAGCAACTGCGCGGCCTATTTCTCACTTAAAATGTTTTCAGAAACACGTTTCGGTGAACTATTTTAGTACAATATGAGATTGTATTCTGAACAAGCCGCCATGACAGTCTGTCTTTGAATTTCCGGAGAAATAAGATCCATGTGACGCGTTCGTCCAATCAGCTGCCTGTTTTCATTTTTGGGCGACAATACAGATTAGCACCGCCTGCTGTTATGGAGACGTATTACGTCTCGTCTCTTCGGTGTGTTCTGAGGCACTTTTTTTATCAACTAGGGGAGACTGATCAGTCCAACTGCCTTTTCTGCCGACGGTCGGCCGTCTGGTTGGTGAGTAAGCAGCTTTAAGACCAATCACTGCATCCCTTTGAACCCCAACCAGGTGAAAAGAATAACTACAGCTAGTGTAGTTGTAATAGAGGGAGGGACTCACCATCAACTCTGGACAGTAACTGGGTAACCTCTGGAGGAGATGCTTCAGACGAGACTCACTCTTTATCGTGGCGAGCTGTGAGACAGGAGCAAAACACAGATTAACATAACATGTTCTATATTCATGTGCCTCCTAGAAACCCCAAAAAAACAGCTGATCGCACCGACATCATACACTGTGCACTCTCCTGGAGTCAGGGCGACTCCAGTGTCCACAAATAACCTTAGAAAGCTTAGAACAGAAAGACACTTCAGATCTGTTTCTTCAGTATCTACAGTAATACAGGTACATCCATAGTTACAGTGCAACATGACTTGTGCAGGTGGTGTACATCATTTACCAAAATGTTAAAAGAATGAAATAAATAAAATGAAATAAGGCAAAAAGACTGGGCTAAGTTAACTTTATACCTAAATAATAATGTGAAACCTGGTTTGAAAATATCAAAATGAATTTATTCCAAAAGAAAAAGGACAAAATCCATTAAATACATTTCTCTTTGACACTATTTGACTATTCTTCCTCTTCGTTTTTAATACTGACACGATAGCGGCTTTAACACAAAGTTCCACATCAGCTGCAGTCATCCTGGTTGTTTTTTGGAAAAAATAAAACGGCTCCACGCCGCTCCTCTATACGTTCATCGTCTCAAACACGCCCCATAGTACATCAACGCTTGTGATTGGGCCGGAGCGTCTCAGGACGCTGGAAATCTGTCCAAAGCGGAGGAGGACCAGACGTGTCTGCCAGAGCAAATACAACACAAGCTCGCAGATTCATCTGGTTCCCAGGGATCTGCAACACCGACTCTATTATTACCCTGTGCTGTTCAGAAGAATTACTTAATTAAGTCTACTTTTTCACTCCGTGTTATTTTATACACACAGGGGACCAGTGACATGCAGCTGGAGAGATGTTGGAGTGATGGGAAGATGGGGCTGCCCATGGCCAGGCGCCCCCTGAGCAGTTAGGAGGGAGGGGCCCAGGAGAACTCTTCCTGGTCGGCGCTGGACTGGAACCAACCACCTTACAGTATAAATATATGATATGACTAGGGACTAGGTTTAAAGGGTCCAATCAATTCACTCTCAGAACCTCTGTCAATGTTAGATGATTCGGGAAAATCCCAAACTGCTACAGCTGACTCCCACCCTGACCGGGTTCTCTGACTGTTACTGTCAACAATCCAGGAGTCTTTAGAATGGACTTAACGGTGGTCTTATCAATGTGAATGCCCGTGCAACTATGGCTATTGCCTACGTAGCAGTGCACATGTTGCTAGGATACGGCTGTCTTGATAAAGTGTAGCTAATCATTTGTCATCCGCAGCGACGTTATAATGGAGGATCAGAGGAAAAGAACAGGGCATTTCATGGACATCGAGATGGTGAGAGGTAACGACAAATCACGGACGGACCGCGTGTTGTCAGGACCACACCACCATCTGAACAGACCCAAGTCACATCTGCATTAGAGGATGGATACCCGACCCGAGCCCGACGGGACCCGACGGGACCCAACGGGCCAGGCCGGGTTCGGACAGATATTTAGAAATGATGTTCGGGTCGGGCTCGGTCACATCAGCGCGATAAGGCATTGAACATTGTGTGTGTGTGTGTGTGTGCGCGTGCGCGACCTGTGTTAACGTGCGCTTGTTGCCCCGTGTGCGCTGATGCGCTCATCTGTTGACATTTCCGAATGCCTTCCTACAGTTGCTTAATAAAAGCGGGCTTTCCACACAAACAAACGTACATGTGTCATTAGTATGAGAAAAAAAATGAGATTTTAACTGTGTCGGGCTCTGACATAAATATATTAATGCCTGTCGGGCTCAGGTCGGGTTCGGTTAGTGCTCTGTCGGACGTGGGCCGGGCTCCGACAGAAAAATGCGGCCCGATAACCACTCTAATCTGCATGTACGTTAATATGCCTACCAGCTAATTAGCTAGCTTAGCTAGCTTGATAACTGACATTAGCAGTGAACGTTTGTTTGGTCGCTCGCTCAACAACTTGCGGTGAAGGACAAGACGTGTGCTCATGTTTGTAAGTTAGCTAGATGAAAAGGAAACTTTAGCAGGAAAGCTAATGTGAGTTGTCGTTCACAGTTTGTAGCTCTTCTTTTTACTCATTTTAAAGTGCAGCTCTATTATTGAGTCATTGGAAGTGATGCATGTAGTACATCACATTCACTTTGATCCATGAGATGTGTTGCACCTTCAGCCATAATGTTTTCCTACACAGAGGAATGTGTCCAGGCCATGGGAAAGTGTCAGTCCCAACACACACACACACACACACACACACACACACAGCCTGGGATAATGCAGCCGCTGCCAACAGCCTCTGGCTGAAGTGTGAAGTCATGAAACCAAGTGGGTGAGATTTACAGCTTCACACACTCACAGAGATCTCTTCCCTTTCACAGCTATGAGACATGACAGTGATTCCAAACACTGCCTTTGAAAATTGATAGGCAAAGAATACCAAAGATGCTTGATGGTCTGCAGTCACAGTGTCGTGATTTGTATCCCCTCTAAGCAATGTGTCTTTTTCGGTGTCTATATGCTTTGTGGGAAAATAAAACCATTGGTTAAACAATAAACAAATATCACCCATTGGCAACTCTTGAGCAGTGGCAGAGCTTTGCTCTCTGTGAACGACAATACTGTGTGTTGTTTGGTGCAGCCCAGAGGTTTCTCAACTGTGAGGCATGGGAAGGCCGACGGGGGGAGGAGGGAGAGACGAAAGGGTGGGGTGAAAGGGATGGGTGTGTTGGTAAAATGAAGGCAAGTTAGTTATTGTAGTTTGGCTGCTGAACACCGTCAGCAGAAAGCGGCAGCAGCGGCTGAGGCGACATCCGTTTATCGGTGTTTTAAGCCTCCAACGTCTCCTAGGTCGTCGCACTAGGATTAGGCAATGGTTAGGGTTAGGGTTAGGGTTAGGTGCCTTGAAGTCAATGGTTGCAGCGCTGCCTGGAAGGAGACGTTGGGGGCTTAAAACACCATTGAGCGCGACATCCACACTAATACGTTTTCCTTTTAAACCACGTAACTTCTGCTTGGTTTACAGCTGGCGTCCTCACTACTCTGGTGTTTAAAACCCCTAAACGGAGACATTTGAAAGCTCTGCTGACTCTGTTTTAGTTTGTAAACTCAGAGGTTGGGTTCTATTCTGGACAGGCAGCAACGGAGACCTTTGGAAACGATGGTCTCCCACGTCTGCTCCCTGATTGGGTCTCATCAGTCATGACGTGTCCCTCCCTGATTGGTCAGGCCCCTCTCATGTAACCCTTTTGCAAAAAAAACAAACAACATCAGCTTTGACTACCGGTGGTAGGGATAGGGTTAGGGGGGTTAGGGTTATGTGATTTCAGTTGTATTAGGGGTTAGGGTTAGGGTTATATGATTTCAGTTGTGTTAGTATGGACCGAGATTAGTTCTGGAAACTGTGCTAAAAGGCATTTTGATGAGGAAAATCGTTTAAAATCGCCGGTTTAAAATCATAAAAAGTCCCTGCTTCTAACTGCAGAACTTGCCTGACAATAAAATAGAAATTGAACTCCTGAGAAGATTACATTTAGTCGGTTTGTCTGTTGGTTTGTTTCTTCTGTCCGCAGGATTACTGAAAACATGCACGGTTTTAACGAGACTTTTCTGGAAGAGTGTAGCCTGGGCCAAGGAAGAACCATTACATAGAGACATAGTGGATCATTAGGCAGCTACAGAGACAAATTATTTCTATTTCTTTTCCAGAGATGGAATAAAATACATTTACTCACGTTACTGTATTGATAATGTCACTACTATATGAGTAGTTTTGTTGTGTGTTTTGTATTTTTCAAGTAATTTTTAAAATCTGTATTTTAAAATGTACTTGATTATGTTTTGAGTGAAGGATTGTATTTCGCTACATTACAAATCCTATCCGTTACTGAGCAAAGAAATCACGCCCAGAACCACTACACTAGACCTGGGCATTCTTTTTTTTTTTTTTGTGCCAACATATGCAGCTTCTTCTTCTCTGGTTGCAACTCAAAAAAGAAGTAGAAGAAGAACTGCAGTGTGTTCTCTTAATACAACCACAGTCGATGTGTCGGCGAGCCGCAAACTGAGCGGGTGACGTGAAAGAGCTGTTATCCCTCAAAAACGTTAGCTCATGGGAAAGAAAGAGAGGTCGATACAGAGTGCCGAGTTTTTAACCAAACATGGACTTCTAAGTATTTATTTACTGAAGTCAAAGGTAAAGCCGTGTGCTTAGTTTGCGGAGCAGCCCGGTCTCACGGCAGTTTGTGTAAATGTCACGTTATTTTTAATCTATTGATACGTGTTCACGGGGACGTTTTTCTCGTTTTTTACGTGGTGGCCAGCACGAAAATGTGAAGTAATGTATTTCAATGGGAAGCATATTTCATGGTCACAGCACGAAAATGGTAGGGAGTAGTATAAAAAGCCGAACATCCGCGTAGGGAGGCTGGTCGGGGGGGTGGATGGGTCAAACAACACAGGACTTGGCGTTTTGTTTCCCGTAGTCTTCCTAATCACAACTGTCCCGTTATTGTCGCGCGTCCCCAGCGGCCGTCTCCCGGCGTGTGAGGCGCCCTTTCCCCGTAGTGTTTTTCCTAAACCCAACCTCCACCATCCCGTTATTGTGGCGCGTCCCCAGCGGCCGTCTCCCGGTGTGTGAGGCGTCCTTTCCCCGTAGTTGCGTCCCCAGCAGCCGCCTTGCGGCCGTCTCCCAACATATGAGGCATCGTTTTCGGCCGTCTCCCGGCGTGTGAGGCGTCCTTTCCCCGTAGGGTATTTCGTGCTGGCCACCGCGTAAAAAACGAGAAAAACGTCCCTGTGAACACGTATCAATACATTAAAAATAACGTGACATTTACACAAACTACCGTGAGACCGGGTTTTGCGGAGAACAGATCGCTGTGTTTAAAGGATTATAATTTGAATCGCCACTACAATACTAAACACGCAGAGAAATACAACAAGTTGAATGCTGGAGAGCGGGCACGGACATCTGAAGCTTTGCTAGTTACACTGCAAAAGCAACAAGGCATCCAGGGATGCAGCAGCTTTGTGATATCCCACAAAATCGCCAAAAACAGTAAGCCATTTTTATTAAAGAGTGTTTGGTGGACTCTGCTGCGCTAATATGCCCAGAGAAAAAAGAGACGTTTGAGAACGTGCTGCCTGACATAAAATTAATATTGAGCAGAATTGAGTTTAGCCTATTCAGTTCAGTTCAGTTCAGTATTGGTCCAGCCCTCCACAACAGTCCCTGTTTCTCATGTGGCCCCTCGGGAAAATTAATATATATATATATATATATATATATACACACATCTCATACGGGCTACCTAGGTGTGTAGAAGCTAGCTGCTAGTCTGGGCTGTGAACATTAGGGTCTAACCCATTATTTTTCTTTAATTAAAAACAAAATAGTTTTGGATTTATGACCCCTTGTCTTATTTTCACTACTTGGGAGAGATCCCCCCCGCCCCGTTTTACAGTTTTTATTTTAATGTAACTAAGTAACTTTTACTTAAAGTACATTTTAAATGAACTACTTATTACTTTTACTTGAGTACTTTTTTCAGATAGGTATTTTTACTTGTTCTTGAGTAATATTTCATCAAAGTATTGGTACTTTTACTTGAGTACAATATTTTAGTACTTTCTCCAACTCTGTTCTTTTCTGTGCTTAATGTCCTCTTGTTTGTGCACTGGAATGGCTGAATGTGCTTTGTTTAGCATTGTAAATCTGCTCTATTTCTATTTGTTGTCACAGTTTTGCTGCTGCAACGGTGACCTGTCCCCGATGGACTACTGAAGTCTTCACAAGGGTAAAAAGGAGAACTGTAGCACGAATCATTTAGTCTTCAGCTGCTCATACTGTGTCTGTAATCAGGTGTCCTTGGACTGTTCTTCAGATGACAGTAACTTCATCCACAGCTTTTCCAAATGCCCTTTCATCGCTGCTGAACTGACAAAACTGAAAAACACAGCAGCAAACACAGCGACAGTGATTTGTTGGCAGATAATCCAAGAAGAACTCTCTCTGATGCAACAAAAGACCAACGGGCCAAGCAGGCCATGTGTCAGACCCTCTCAGGCTGTATCCAGGCTGGCAGACTGACAGGCTCTCTCCTCCAGCGCGGCAGGCCAAGGAAAAACACTTTAGTACAATCATGGCGGCGGGGTTAACAAAATCAGCTGACTCTGTTCATAAGTGCTTCATGGCAGGGGTCTTTGACATTTTTTAAACCAAGGACCCCTTAACTGAAAGAGAGACGCAGCAGGGACCCCCTACTACATATAGTGTATAATATGAAGTTTCATATTAAACTGGGCCTACAATAACATGTAGGACGGCCTAAAGCCTTTATACATACCCTTTTTGTGCATGTAATACTAAGCTGTTAAAGGTCCTATGACATGCTGCTTTTTGGATGCTTTTATATAGGCCTTAGTGGTCCCCTAATACTGTATCTGAAGTCTCTTTTATATAGACCTTAGTGGTCCCCTAATACTGTATCTGAAGTCTCTTTTATATAGGCCTTAGTGGTCCTCTAATACTGTATCTGAAGTCTCTTTTATATAGGCCTTAGTGGTCCTCTAATACTGTATCTGAAGTCTCTTTTATATAGGCCTTAGTGGTCCCCTAATACTGTATCTGAAGTCTCTTTTATATAGGCCTTAGTGGTCCCCTAATACTGTATCTGAAGTCTCTTTTATATAGACCTTAGTGGTCCCCTAATACTGTATCTGAAGTCTCTTTTATATAGACCTTAGTGGTCCCCTAATACTGTATCTGAATGAGCTTTCCTTAGGATGTGCCATTTCTGTGTCTGTAGCTATTGAGGAGGAGAGAAGGGGTCAAGGTGGAGAGTGGGGGTGTGGCCTTGACCAACTGCCATTTTGCTCGTTTGAAAGCCATGATGCCTCTCTGTCATGGGTGGGCCAAATTCTCTGGGCGGGCAAAGCAGAGAAAGGGGAGGTAACCTTCCTCCTTATGACATCATAAAGGGAAGATTCTAGATCGGCCCATTTGAGCTTTCATTTTCTCAAAGGCAGAGCAGGATACCCAGGGCTCGGTTTATACCTATCACCATTTCTAGCCACTGGAGGACCATAGGCAGGCTGGGGGAATGCATATTAATGTTAAAAAAAACTCATAAAATGACATTTTCATGCCATGGGACCTTTAAAATAGCCTAATAAGTGTTGGCATGATTTTATAAATCCTGTTTAAATGTTAAATTCCTCAGGATGAACTGTCTCTGTGGATGGCTACTTTAGTGACTACCTTACCTATAGGCCAGTAAGCAGTAGGGATTGTAGGGATGTTGGATTCATGTTAAGACTAATTTTGGAATGTTTTCTTAAAAACTTTTAACAATAATTTGGACCCTGCATTGACTGTGAGGACCCCCTAGGGGTCCCGGACCCCCTGTTGAGGATCTCTGCTTTTAACAATTAACAGGTTCAGCATGTGGATCGAAACAAAGTTCATGAGATAAGCTAATGTGTGCTATTCATGCTGTTAAATGTGCAGCTTGGCGACTGTAACATTTCCTCTGACGAGGTTTAGGCTTGTATTAAACTGGGCTGCATTCAGCCAAGCACCACACTAGCCCCATCTGGTTTTCTCTCTCATTTCTGCCGCTGCTCCTGCAGTCAGGACTGACTTCAAAATAAAAGTGAGATTTCACGTTCATTCAATAAGTCAGTCAGTCTTTTACCTGTTTAATAAAGAATATATATAGTCTGTCAATAATAAATACATAAATAAAACTAAATGAAGAAAACAGTAATAATTTAAAATGAAAAACTACTGCCTGCAAACTGTATTTCAGAGAGAAATTGAATTTCAATAGTGTGAATAATTAATTAAACTAAGTAATAAAGAATGCATTTCCAAAGACCAATGAAAATCAGAATGACAGCAGAGCAGCTCAGAGTGTCACTCAGACTATATCAGGACATTCTGATGTGGAATTTCAAAATGAAAGCCTCCTAATTTGTCATGTACGAGCTGCATTCCCTCTGAATTCAGATGAGTTCGCTAGAATCATCTCGCGCATCAATATTGCCCTACAAAGCAAAAAGGCAGTAACTACGCAGAGTGCAGAACTGAGAAAAATGACTTTAAAGTTATCCTGTCATCCAGCTAAGTAGTTGTAGGTAGATTATTGGACATGTGACTGTTTTTGTTACTTTATATTAGCTTATTCTTTGTACATATCAATCCTCATATTTAATTTGATATTTTACCCCTATTTTGCAGTTACTGTATTCTTGCTTTGTATTACTTACCAAAAACGTGGCACCATACCAAGGAAAAAGGCAGTAACTACAGATTCTTCAAAAACTATTTTGCCACAACTTGGGCTCTGGGTGTGTTAGATACACTGTATTTGAAATAATTGGAACCATTTGTTTTCCTGAACATGGATATACCAAAACCAACACTAATTTGACCATTTTAGGTCAATATTTTCCACCCGGAAGCTGTTCTGGTGCTGAAACGGCTGCTTAAAGTCTCACATTGCTAAGCTAGTTATCAAGTTATCCTGTCATCCAGCTAAGTAGTTGTAGGTAGATTATTGGACATGTGGCTGTTTTTGTTACTTTATATTAGCTTATTCTTTGTACATATCAATCCTCATATTTAATTTGATATTTTACCCCTATTTTGCAGTTACTGTATTCTTGCTTTGTTTCACTAGGGCTTTTTGCAGTTACTGTACAAACGACTACCATTTTTCTCCAAAACGACACACATTTGAGATAAGATGTTTTGTCACATAACAAAGGATGCCTTGAATGTCATGAAAATGATAATAACTCATTTTTGACCAAAAATGCAGTTACTGCCTTTTTGTTTTGTAGGGCAGAATAGGTTAAATCAAACTGATGTTATTCTAGAGAAAATATGAAGATATCAAGGTGTACATCACGGCATACACTAAAATTCTGAGATATTATGTATAAGCCATATCGCCCAACCCTAACAGACAGACAGACAGAGAATCCCTTTGATTTAGAGTAGATTTGTAACGTGCAAATAGCACGCAGAGGTCAGATTTGTTGGTGAGACTGGAGGCAGTGGGAGGACAGAAGAGGTGAAAGGGAGACCCAGTTCATTTCAAAGCATACTTGTGTGAAAAAGCCTTTAGTGTCTCCAGAGTGAGCGGTGTGACTGTGTCTGATGAATGTCCTCCAGTGATGTCACTTGAGTCAGCGTCGGTTGAAGACGTACACGTCTGAAAAGTCAAAATCTCTGGTGATCTGAGCACACCTCTGCTGCAGGAGACATTAGCTGCTGCTAGCAGGACACACCTCAATCTCTGACTCTACTGTCCGCCGTTGCATTGTGGGTAATGTAGGCGCCAGGTTTGGACAAGATTAAATAAGCATCAGTCTAAACCTGAGATGTGTCTCTGGAAGTTCTGACTGAAGGCATATTTGAGGCTGAAACTGATGGTGTAGGTCAGTTGGACCATCCCGATATTAAAAACACTGATATATCAAACCCTCTGACCCTGAATACTATCACAGTATCACATAAGCAATACGAATACTTGTGGCCGGGTTACTCACAGTCAAATTCAAGGTAAAAAATAGAGTAAGAAAAAAGCTATTTAATAAGTGTATAAAAGTAACATAGCTACACAGCAACAAATAAAAAAGTTAAGAAGTAAAGTGGGATATCACTCTCTCTTTCTCTCCCCAGCGTTTCTTTTTTTTGAGATGTCTCATCCCTTTCTACACTGCTTTTTCTCCATCTTCCTCTTTCATCTAATCATTTTATCTGTTTTCTTTCTTTCTTTGGCTAGCAAAGTGGTGATGTCAGCCAATAAGAGCACAGTAGGTTCTGTCCCCACTTCAAAAGCAGGAGGAAGGTTTGAACTCTCTTTCTGCAGAGAAAAGCTTACTTTACGACCATAAAGAAGGACATGGAGGCTTCAGAAGACAGAAAGGGGGGGGGGGGGGGAAGGGCATCACCTGCTCCCAATTGAAACAGAGTGAGACTTTTTTTCTGCACTTGAAAGAACCAAAAGACAAAAAAAACTTTGCACCACTCCCCTTCAAAAAACCTCTATTCATAGGCCGCCTATAATGGGCTGAGGAGTGGGCTTGTGTGTGTGTGTGTGTGTGTGTGTGTGTGTGTGTGTTTATACCTGGTCACAAGCTTCTTTGCAAGGCGACAACTCGACAGCATGTTGGCAGCAGGAGGGATCTGCAGACAGATGCACAGAGGAGTCAGTTGTGATGCTGCTGTTCGGGCATTAGTTTACAGTTCACAGCATTATCACAGGATGAACACCAGGTGAAAAGGCTCACAGTCAGTGATCCTTCAGACATCGACTGGGTCTAGCTGTGGGAGGATTCGGTGAAGATATAAACATCCTCTGACACACTGACTTGTAAGACAACATTTTATATCAGCCACATAAATAATCTGTACTTTTCTCATAGCTGGACAGACATAACAGGGCTCCAGACTAACTTTTTTCACCAGGAGCACAGTGGCCCCCAACTGAAAATTTTAGGGGCGCAACCAGAAAATTTAGGGGCACACACCGTAAATCAACATGCTAACCAAATATTCACATTTCTACTAATTTCCACTGTATTACTAACAAATACTTTGATAACAGATGCAGAAATTACAATGTGCTGTTTCAAATTCAGTGTCACTTTTGAAGATGCAGCATAGAAGGAACCGACAGCACCACCGCTGTCATGAAAAACAAAATATATACCAGCTCTAGTTTACAATTACAATGAATTCAACTTAAAATTAAACATGCATTGTTTAGGCTAATACTAAACCAATATCGGTACCGATATCTGAAACTCGGTTCCGTTACCCAACGGTACCTTTTTTTTGGTACTTTCCCTCTATAATTACAAAACAATTATTTCAGTGGTAAAAATGATTGTCAAACCTATTTATCCTATGTACTTAGAACATTATGTTATTTTATTAGAATATGTTACACTCTAAAGAAATAAAAAAAAAAAAAAAATCTCTGTCAATTTTCAGAGAGGACAGATAAGCTTGAGCTTACGCGCTCTCAGGTACCGAAATTTCGACGTTTAACGTGTAAAAAAGGGGGCAAATTTACTGGTCGCACATGTGCGACTGGATGTAAAATTCAGTCGCACACAGTCTGGAGCCCTGCGTAATAAACACACAGATGAAACACGGCCCGGCCCAGGTTCAGGTTCAGGTTCCAGGAAAGGGCTGGCTCAGTCTCCCTGCATGTGGACGTCACACTCTGTAACACAGGGACGCTGAGCTGAGCCCTGCAGGCAGCTCTGTCTCTGCTCCTGTCTTTTTTTTCATCCGAGGCTTAAAAAGGACCCCAAATTACAAACATGAGTCAGGACGTGGTTAGTCAGGTGGAATCCTCCGGCTCTCAGGGTCATGATTCAGAAGAAGGGGGGCAAATGAGAGGGTTGAGGGGGGACGGGGTAGTTTCAGGCTCTTACTCAACTGGGCCAAACCATTCGCTGCTCAATGAAACACAGCCGGCAGTGAAGTTGACAGAGGTCACTGCTGGCGGGGGCACAGAAAGTATTAATAAAGTTACCTCGCATTCAAGGTGCAAACATTAACTTTTTTGTCCACAGGCCAAATGGCTAGAGAATGTTCACATGTTACCAGCCACTTCATAGATTACATTTGTTTTGTTTTTTGGCTTATGAGTGAAGCTAATCTACCAGCCACTTGCATATTTTACCTGCATTCATTTGTTACAGTCGTCTGTCCATACAAGAATGACAAAATATTAAGTGACCCACATCACTGCTCTTTAATCAAACAGAAGTTACTCAACGTAAGTCATGGGGAAAGAAAGAAAGCTAACGTTGTGTCTCTACAGCAGTGGAAAAACAACCTCTCCGCTGCTGCGTAACTTCACAATGCTCTCTTTGGAAATGAAATTAATACCTTCTCCAGATCACAGCTGGCTGAGGTTTGGTAAAGAGTTGCAGTGCGTGTTGATAGGCTTGATTCTTTGCAGGGTTTCTGCATGTGCACCAGGTTCAGTTTAAGCTGTTTAATGAAATGCCAAAGTAGTGTTATCCTGATTCGTTTTTGGACCTTGGAGTAAACTGAACTGTCCTTGCAACTCTGACTCACCAGCACCAGTGAATACACCAGTGGGAGGAGAGGACGAGAACGTGGATAAGAACATGGACAGGGAGGAACTCTTGGCAAACTCCAGGCAGCAAAGCCATGAGAGAACGTGAGGAGAGAAATGTTGCTAGGCTGAAGACACTGGCAAAAGCAGTTCCTCCAGGAACCAGAAGGCACAAGTGGGCCTCTCTCAAGCATCATGTGCTGATTAGAGCACTGAAGCTATGACTCAGTTACTAGACACACATTTTGTCAATCAGGAGGAAGGCCCCCAGCAACCTCATGTTCCAAAGGAAACACTGATAACTATAATTGAAAGTGCTGCTGAGATATTTCAGTAAAGAGCAAGCGTGTCAGCTAGAGTAAGGGCGCTGACACACAGAGCCGATTATCGGCCGTCGGACGTCCGAGGAGCCGTCGGCCTTCATTTTGGCCGACCCGACATGTTCAGTCGGAGACAGGGCAGTCGGGACTCACCCGGAAATGGCGAGTGGATGAGCCTCTCAAAATCTGACGAAAATCTTTTAAACTGACCTTTGTTGATCTGAAATGAAGACAGATTCAGCAACTGCGCAGCCTATTTCTCTCTTAAAATGTTTTCAGAAACACGTTTCGGTGAACTATTTTAGTACATTATGAGATCGTATTCTGAACAAGCCGCCATGACAGTCTGGCTGTGAATTTCCGGAGAAAAAAGAACCACGTGACGCCTTCGTCCAATCAGCTGCCGGTTTTCATTTTCTGGGAAACAATCATAGACTGTTAATGGAAACAATACAGAGCAGCGCCGCCTGCTGCTATGGTGACGTATTACGTTTCGCGCACGCGCAGAGTGTATGATCAAGTCGGCGTCTCTTCGGTGTGTTCTGAGGCACTTTTTGGACCTCGGGGACCCGACTGATCAGTCCGACTGCCTTTTCTGCCAACGGTCGGCCGTCTGGTTGGTGTGTAACTACCTTTAAAGTCAGTAGGATTCATCCTCTCGGCACTATGAAGTCTATACCCAATGTCATGGCAATCCATGTAACAGTTGGATTTCAATCTGGACCAAAGTGTTGGACCGACCTAACCCCTAACCCTAACCCCTAACCCTAACTCATATGGTCAGCCATTGAGCCACTAGCACAGCTGACAATCAAGGGTTCTTCAGCCTATTGCTGTATGCTGAGTTGGTTCATTTGTCGGCACACTTTCTGGCCTAAATGAACTCTCACTCCCACCCCCTCCCTCTCACACACACACACACACACACACACACACACACACAGAAACAATGGCAGGTGGAGGCCCCCGGCTGGCTGCTAATGAGAGCTGGCCCCATTCCTGCTCAGCACCCCCCACATCCCCTCCCCAGCTACATTGTTACACTCCGTCTCTGGAATGAAGCACAGTGCAGTCGACCCCTCAGCTAAACATCGAACCTCATTCAGCACTTCATTGACTAAACACTGTGGCTATTCTCTATTTAAACATGTGTAACTGCAATGTGAACATTAATCTGTTGACAGTGCGTGTCTACATTTGGAAGCAAGACTAAATCAGTTAAAAAAAAGACAATTTGAACTTCTCCTAAAAGACTTTTGTCATACTTTTCTATCTATGTTTGGTGAAGAAACCCAAGCGATCAGACGGGATCGTCATAGAAATCATGTTGTATGTACAGTATGATCGTACATACATCAAGCCAGTATGGCTAACAGTTTGGATTGACTGTGTTTAGTGTATCCCTTGTCCATGCTACAGGTAGTTTAGATCAGCCCTGACAGTCCTTCATCCTTCATTAATTACTAAATTAATGAAGTAATAAATTACACTAAATTAAATTGTTGATGCCAGAACAAAAGATCCAAATATTTCAAACATTTTTAACTTGGGCCTGAGGTGGAAAAGATGTTCTGTTGATAGAAAGAACAGTGCAGCGGACATGTGAGAACATCAGATCTGTGTGACATTAATACATGAAATGTAAATAATATATGTCATATTTCCAACATAGTTTAATGGCAACCGACTAGAGAATAAGTACCAAAACTGTGGATGGAAACACACGTTTTCTGCAAATTCTGTTCAAACATTTGGATGGAAACTTGACTGAAAACTCTTCTTCCTTCATGTCATTAGTTTCCGACTCTCTCACGCCCCAGGTGACAAACATCACACGGGAATGTGGGAACATTTACATGATGGAGACCTTTATCTGACTCAAAACAAGTATTCCCACAGATAAGGGATGTGTCAGCATGAGCTCTGAGATCTCATGGGGTCCAACGACGGGGGGGTTACTCAAACGTTAGGGGGTCAACTGTGTTCAAAGTCCCACCTGCCAATCACATTAACAGTATTTTTGTTTGTTTTGTTTCAGCACGTGATGGTCAAATTGAGTTTGCAGCTTCAAACCACAAACCTCAGTCAGTTATCTGTGCCATGTGTGTGAGAACACGCTAAGAAAAACAACTTCCCATCCAAACCATTCCCCACCTGACCGAAAAAGAGAGAAAAACATCTTGTGATGGCAATAACCATCAAAGTAGAGTTTAGATTCTCTGCCCGAGCCCGAGCCACGGGCCGATATTTCCCGCCACTATTCTCGGTCCGGTCCCTTGATCAAGCATTTGTGTTCTTTTTATCATTACTTTATAAGCCTAATTGGGTGGGGAGAAAGCTATGCCAAAATCATGCGCAGCGTCTCCTCCACCCGCACGCATCACACCGGGCCTGCTGTGCTGTATTGTGTAGCTTAAGTGCAACATGGAGCTTGAAGATGTAAAGAAAAAAATTAAAACAGGAGAATTAACTTTGAGCAAGTTTGGAGGAAAGTCGGAGGTATGGAACCATTTTAAACAAGTCGTGGGCAGTGACAACATATGTGTCGGCTTTGTCGAGTGCATTAAGTGCGGCACGCTGCTCGCCTATGACAGCAAAAAAAACGGGGACGATAAACAGACACATGAAGCAGGCTTGCCATGGCAGAAAGGATGATAGTCAGCCTTCAATGTCCTCTTTTGTTACTTCTCCAAGCATACCCCTTCTAAACTGATTTCTGCAGTTCAAATAACTCGGAATTGTAGTTGAGAACGTCAGTTATAACGGCCCACATCTAAAAAATTGTTTAAATCGGGCTCTGGCTCATAATTACAGTTAATGTGTCGGGCCAGGCTGGGCTCGGACACAATGTGCACTGGCTCGGGTAGGCTTGGTTTTTTGGGCCCGATCTAAGCTTTACATCAAAGTGCATGAGAATTCCACATTAACTCCAAATCTGAACTCTCAGTGGTGACACGATGTGGTGTAAAATGGTGAAGGCGGGGCTGCTGGGGACCGTCTATGAGCAAATCTAGACGAGTGTGGACTAGGAGAAATAATACGGAAACACTACAGTGGTTTCTGTGGAGCAACTCATGCAAGCTGGGAATTCAACAGATTCTGCCATTGAATATGTCCCAGATGTTGTGCAACTTCTACAGGCAATCATGTCAGATTGAGATTTCAATAGATGATATCAGTGCCTGGTTAGTTTCTGGCTCACGGAGGCTCACACAAAGAACAGACTGCCTGTCGGGCTCTGCTCGGGCTCGGGTACTGCTGCAGTTCACTCTAACTATAGTCTCCTCCCATTCCCATGCTCTGGTTCCACTCATCCTCGCTATCTGTGCCATATTTGGGTCATCTGCTGTTGTGAGTGGATATTGACATTTAAATGTCTAGACCTCAAATATGGGATAACCCCACTTTTTCAGACTTACTTCCAGGAATAGCAAAATGTCTTACGCATTAACCGCATTTAGAAAACCTGAATATACACGCTAATATTGGTCGGTAAAGGGCATAAAGTAAACTAAGCTGGTTTTCTAAAAATTACCAATTTGGGTAACACAAAGATATTGCATGAATGCTATGTTATATGTCATTACTTAATGTCTAATATCATAAATTACCATGACATTCAGCTGCATAGGCTAGGTGTTATTTTATAGTAACATTGACAAACTCCTGCTGAGTATCAAACTATCATATCTGTGAACCATGTGGCAGCTGTCAGTCATTCGTCTGATAGGCAGAAGAAGCGAATGTGAAGCGATCAGATTGTTAATGTAGAGAGAGAGAGAGAGAGAGAGAGAGAGAGAGAGAGAGAGAGAGAAAGAGCTCCAGTCCGCCCAGTACCGCAGGCAGAGAGGCGGCGGGCCAACTGACACAATGTGTGTTCATCCGCTCAGTACGTTGGATGCTACAGTTGTCATCAGCCCATTAAAAGTCTACAATAATAAACCTTTTCCAGCCTTTTAAAAGGAACACGGCGACTTATTGGGACTTTAGCTTATTCACCGTATCCCCCAGAGTTAGATAAGTCTATACATACCCTTCTCATCTCCGTGCGTGTCGTAACTCTGTCCGACGGCTAGCATGGATCCTGAAGGTAATCGTTTCCATCTAGCCTACTGCTCCGAATAAGTGACAAAATAATGCCAATATGTTCCTATTTACATGTTGTAACACTACTACTACTTGGGCGGAGTGATATGCTTGCAGCACCTGAGAAGCACCGAGCAGAGAGTAGCAGTGCTTCGCCTTTCTGAGAATATAGTTCCCAGTTTACATACGGTTAGAAGATGGCTGGGTCTCATGTGACCTTGTTATTTGTACACGCTGTGACTATACAAATCACAACATGTAAATAGGAACATGTTGGCGTTATTTTGTCACTTATTGGGAGCAGTAGGCTAGTTGGAATCGATTACTTTCAGGATCCGTGCTAGGCTAAGCTACCGGTGGAGCCGTCAGACAGAGTTACAACACGCACAGAGATGAGAAGGGTATGTATGGACTTATCTAACTCTGGGGGTTACGGTGAATAAGCTTAAGTCCCAATAAGTCGGCGTGTTCCTTTAAAGCACGTGGGATTTAAAAGGGCACTCATTGGTTCAGCCACGACTACAGACACATCCTCTGGTTCATTATCACACAGGATGGGAGCCTCACATGAAGATATTTCGTTATTATTGGCTCATCGATGGAAAAAAAGTTCAATCCAGAAGAAGCTGTACACGATATGAACTCAGTCACACCAGAAACACTTTAAAAAAAAAAAAAACAGCTGTGATTTAGGGCCAACCACAGTCTAATTGATTTGGTAAAGGCAATACTGAACAGCTCGTCATTAACATTCCAGAAAACATCCACAGCCAAGTTTCCTGTCTGTTGATTCCCACTGCAATAAACTACACAACCATAATAACACTGAGGGTGGACTTCAACTGTGTGTGTGTGTGTGTGTGTGTGTGTGTGTATATATGTGAGGGGGTGGGGATAGCTACAAAAGCTTCATTGAGCTTATAATTCATGTGCATTTTAAATATTTTGGCAGTAAAAAAAAGAGCCACGGCTATAAGCCCAATAGCCAGGCCCTAAACACGCCCCTGTTCACCCTGTAAGTGTCTCACGTTGGAACTGTGTTAGGCCAGTGTGGACAGGATTATTATTGGATGGTTGTCATGATGAGACAGCGGGTCCAGCCAGGCACATGTGTCACAAACTTTCTAACGTTAAAGTTCAGCTTTGAAAAGAGACAGAAAGCACTGACTCTGATTCCCTGGCTACTTTCAACAGATGAACAGCAGTGGCGCGTGTTAAGGGCCATTCACATTGTACGCGCAAACGGCAGCGCTGCGCTATGAAACCCATTATTGTCAATGACATGCGCGCAAAAGAACTGGTCTGCCGCTGCGCTGAGCAAAGCGCAGCGCAAGCGGCATTTTGCGGCTGGCCGCTCTTGCGCGTGCCACGGTCAAAGTTCAACATGGTTCAACTTTGACCGCGGCACGCGCAAGAGCGGCCGCGGTGTGCTGTGACGTGTCTGAATAAAAAAAAAAAAAGTAAACACCGAACACACGTGGATCCACCAACGGAACAAGGCTTTCCTATGTTTCAAAGACAGAAACATCATCTCCACCAAATCACTACTGTGTATCCTACACAATGTTGCATGTAGCCTACTGCACGTCTGATGTAAACACTGGACGCAGACGTGACGTGCATTCAAATATTGGCGCATGTATGACGTAAATTTGCGCTGAGCCTGGCGGCAAGCACAACAAATATAGTTGGGAATAGGAAAACCTAACGGTGAGCGCAGCGCATGCCGCGTACAATGTGAAACGGCCTTAAGTGTGTGTAGGAATACTGCTTCCTGCATTCCTCAGAGCTGCTGGGGGGGGGGGGGGGGGGTTAATGGATGGAGGTCAAAAGGTCACTTCCTGTGCATTGATTCATTGAGATTTGCCATAAAGAGAGGATGTTTGGTGGAAAACACATTTTTCCCAACGCGTATTCATTCATCATGTAGAAGATAAACTGTGCTCTCCGTGTTTCTGTCTCTTTTCACACAGGAGGTGTAAGAGAGATCCCTGAGAGGAAACGGAGCCAACAGTTAGGATTTGCTGACATTTGGTGACATGTGACACGACGCAGCTTCCCTCAGTTGAACATGGATAAAGAAGTAACGGTGTGGCAGACTGACCTGAGGCAGGCCGCCCTGCGGCTCTGTGTCAGTGCTCTCCTGTGATGGACGCTAACACGGCATCAGGACTCTGAGACTCTCTATTGTTGTTCTCAGTTATAATATGAAGGGACTGTGTTACTTAAACAGTCAGGGCCCTATTTTAACAATCTAAGCGCACAGTGTGAAGCGCATAGCACAGGTGCGTTTAGGGCGTGTCCAAATCCACTTTTGCTAGTTTGACGGTGGAAAAAAGGGTCCACGCGTCGGGTGCATGGTTCAAAAGGGTTGTACTTAGTGTCTTCATTAATTCACAGGTGTGTTTTGGGCGTAACATGCAATAAACCAATCAGAGTGTCATCTCCCATTCCCTTTAAAAGCCAGGCGCGTTTGGACCTTGGCGCATTGCTATTATGGTGGCGGATTTGCACCGTAATATTTTTATTTGTAATCTTTTGCATGTGTGTGTGCTGCTGCGCTTCCCTGTGTGTGTAACAAGCATAGTGTGCGCGCGCTATGCATAAGCCTAGGCACATTTTACTAATTTGCTGTTAATATAACAATAAAATGCTGCACTATTGACTTTAGCGACAATGGCGCGATCACTTCCCGCTGCCTCAAGACAGCAATACGGCAAGAATGCACCTGAACACACCTCCCTGTAAGACCAGCACGCCCATGGGCGCGAAGATGGTCGCAAGTGCATTTGCTATTTAAACGACGCGGGCGCTGGACGAGAAATTGACAACTGCGTCGGTCTTAAACTAGCAAAGACACTTGTGTCGGGCTTTGTGCTGTGCTGCGCCGGGTGCAAGATAGGGCCCTAAGTATCTTTACAGTGTGGAAATCTAACACAAGTGGACTTCCAGCTACCACAACGTTGGCCATGGTTGAACTATCACAGTGCTGGCTGTTAGGCTGCTGTTCATCGGCTGTTAGATGTTGGCAGTTTGGCAAAGAGAGACCACGAGCCAATCCGCTGCTTCCAGTCTCAACAAGAAATAGAGAAACGCGTTCATGCCTTTGTTTTTCATAGACTTGATTACTGTAACGGTGTCTTTACAGGTCTGTGTAAAACATCAATTGGGCAACTTCAGTGTATTCAGAGCGCCGCTGCCCGACGCCTCACTGAACCCCCCCCCTGTTCTCAGAGCTTTGAACTGGCTTGCTATGAATCACAGAATTGATTTCAAAATCTTGTTATTGACTCACAAAGCACTGCATGGTTAGGTAGCATACAAACGCACACACCAGACACACACCCTCCAGAACGGCTGAATACTAGAGCAGATGTCTCACACACACACACACACACACACACACACACACACACACACACACAGCTCCAGATGGTAGTGTGTCCTTCCCCCTCATTTCATATTCGATTAGCTGAATCAAAGGAGGACGCAGACCTGACCTGTGTGATGGGAAATGACATAATGAGGGGCATATGGCCACATACAGCGAGGCACAGAGGGTGGTGGGGGGAGGCAGAGGCAGAGAGGGGGGATTCAGCGAGAGGAAAAGCATTTCAGTATGAAGCATCTCCATCAGGTGGAGGTGGAGGTGAGAGGTGGCACAGTGTAACTCTTGACGGTGATTCTCCAGGCATCACTTCATAACTGGCTTTGTAAGACCAAAAGGTAAAAACTATTTCTCAGGACATTAGTCCCGTTTCCATCCAAATGCGTCGCAAATTTGAGCCACATTTCGAAAAGCGAATGAATGCTTGTTTTTCATCGAGATAAGCAGCATCTCCAGTCAGAAAGCCATTTTACCACTGCAGAAGACGAGGGCGCAAGATGACTTCATCAAAAGAGTGCCAGTCGGGATGCCCCGGATAGCTCAGTTGGTAGAGTGGGCGCACATATATAGCGGTTTACTCCTCAGGCAGCAGGCCGGGGTTCGACTCCGACCTGCGGCCCTTTGCTGCATGTCATTCCCCCTCTCTCTCCCCTTTCATTTCTTCAGCTGTCCTGTCAATAAGGCCTAAAAATGTCCCAAAAATAACCTTAAAAAAAAAAAAAAAAAGAGTGCCAGTCGAAACCCCAAACAGTGAAAAACTATGTCGAAAACTTGATGGAAATATGACGTTCCTGTTTGTTTGAGTCCCCTTTGAAAAAGTCAGATTCATTTCCATGTAAGCTGTGGTAGTGTCTGCTGTCAGAGTGAAGATTTGTGAAGGACGGTCTCTGGATGGGCAGACCCACTGTGTCCCTGCCTCCATGCTTTTCTTTTCCCCCAGAGAAGAACCTGAACCCCTTGCATGGATAACCCAGGCTTAGAGACTAGCAGACCCTCAGCAGTGCTGCAGGAAGTTCTACAGCAGCAACATGCAGCCCAGCTTCACACTGATCACACTCACACGACAGCTACCAGCTCCTGCTCCAGACTACAGCCACTCCATCACTTGCACAACACAAACACAGCTGTTAAATCCATCTATACATGAGGTCAACATGGTGTCAGAAATACAAAAGTCTCCTTCAAAAAACATCAGGGCACACTGTAGGGTTTGTGCCAATTAAATGCCTTTACTCTACACGGCAATAAGTGCTACAAAAGACCAAGGCATGGGGCCGACATCGGCCTCATCAGGTTGTATTTGGGAGTTATTGGAAATGCAGTACAACCAAAACAAACTTGATCTTAATCTTGTTCGGTTTCATTTCCATGTCTCCAAACAATCTACTGACACACTACTGTATGTGGGATCAGTCACATCATCAAGCCGACTGGAGCCCTGAACAATAAAGTTCCATCGTATTCAATTAAAACTTAATTGCAGTTCTACTCGGAGTGCTTCTGGCAAAGCATTTGTTTCAGAACAATTCATTTCTGGTGAGAATGCAGATATATATATATATATATATATATATATATATATATATATATATATATATATATGCTAACATGATAAAGACGTCCAGGAAATGAGCAGAAAATGTAATTATCCTGGAATAGCCTTTGAGCTACAGAGCCAATAATTCTGAGAATATTAAACATCTCAGCTGCTGCTGCCCAAAATCAAAATAGATCTGAGCTTTAGTCCTTAGGGAAGGCTTCTCATTGGCCGACATGCCACCAAGGCCACTGACTAAACAGTATGATTTCTGACTTTGAGTTATTGAGTAGACAGAAATGTTGTATAGCATATAAGGGTGAGTCACGTCTCCATGTATGAATTGTGATTATTGCT